>NC_042616.1:645732832-645991306 GCF_901001135.1 Rhinatrema bivittatum | reverse complement strand
TTTGCACAAGGCACTTTAACTTCCCTGAAATTGGACAGTCTTGCCTCCTTGGAGTTCCTGCCTGCATCTAGGGAGGTGAGCCATGATGTGGGTGAAGCCCTGCCCATTTGACCCCCTTGATGATAACATTCTGCTTCATAGGGAATGCCTCGAATGAGCTGCACACTGCACTTTAAAAGCACAAGGCACTTTAACTTTGCAGGAACTTAAACAGTTTTGCCTCTTTTGAGTTCCTGCTTGCATCAGGATCTACGCCTGGAACAACGTAGATCCAACATCATTGGATCTACGCCTGGAACAATGTCTTCTTTCCTTCAGAAAGAAACTGAAAACTTGGCGGTTCTCTCAAGCCTTTCCAGTATGAGACTCTCCCCAAACTAACAATGACTTGCAAAACAATTGTATATAGTTGCCTGTTGCGCATTTCCTTAAAAAGGGTTATCTTAATCTAATTCCTTCTACTTTCAATTGTCCTGAACTACTCTCCCTGTTCATTGTAACTTTCTTTCTTATTATTTATGGTTTTACCCTGGTTTTGATGTAAACCGGTACGATAAGACATGGTCTTGAGCATCGGTATATTAAAAAGAATTTAAATAAAAAAAAATCAGGAAGGTGAGAAGTGACATAGACCTAAGTCCTGCCCCCCTCCGTGGGTCAATGGATCCTCTTGACAGTGCCATCCTCCTTCATAGGGGCTGTCTTCAGGTGGGCTATGCCTGGCGGGCCCGTGCTGAATGGCACGCCAAAAGGCATGGTCCTTTGTGCATCCCTTCATGTGCCTCCTGGGGTTCCTTACTTGGGCAGCTTCTGCTTTGATTGTGTAAGTTTTATGAGGATTCTATAAGTCTAGGAGCTAGGTTTTATAAAAAATATGCTGCTCAAAAAAAGGGATGATTTATTTATTTAAATTGTATATTCTACAACTTCCTTGCACTTAACATTCAGAGGGGATCACACAATTAAACATAAAGCAATTGGAGGGGAGGAGGGGTCAATTTGCTTCTAATTATATATGTTTAAGGTTGGAAGTAATCAGAGATGTTTAGATTTTGTGCAAAGAAGCTTCTTCCAAGTTCTACATAGTGTTTCCTGGTTGGTATAGGTTCCTTTGAAGAAAGATATTAGCATAATTACTGGTTTGGGTAGGAATGCTTACTAGTCAGGTACCCAGTATAATGGGGCAAGAAGGGAGCAATTTTTATTTTCAGTCCTAGTAAGTCCAAATGTTGTTAATGCTACTGGTAAAAATCTACATTTTATGTTAGCACCATATCAGCTAAAAATAAACTGGAATTTTTACATGACTAGGGAAATGATTTTTATCTTTAACAGAAACATGGTTGCATGCTAAGGATACAATAACTTTGGAACATCTATGCCCTTAAAGGTTCACTTTTGTGAATGGTCCATGAGTAAGTACAAAAGGTGTTTGTGTGGGGTTAGGGAGGAAGTTATTTTAATTTATAGAGAATGCTTTGTGGTTAAACACATTTACTTACACTCTGTTAAAGGAGTGGAATATTTATTCTTGAATATTATACGCTCCCTTCAACTTGGCATTTTATTGATAGATTTATCCCCTTCACAGGCTAAAGAGCTGATTGATGAGTTTCTGGGCTTAAATCAGATGCTATTCTTGTGTCACCTATCTTTCTGGTGATGGGCGATTTCGACATACATGAGAACCCCAGCCTTCTAGGGAGAGAGAGATCATGCTTAGTATGATGAATATGGGCTTTGTGCAAATTATTGATTCTCCAACACATTAGGCAGGTTGGTCTTTAGACCTTAACTTTATTTAAAGGATGCACTGGGGCTGCTAAGCATTTCTAGCCCAGTTATTAGCCCAGTACCATTCTGGCCTCCATGCTCCCAGGATTTCTGGGAATGAATAGAGAGAAATTTGTTTCATAGGATCTGGATATGAGTAAAGGTTTAGAAGTTTTTGGCCCTACTCCTGAGGACTACCATCAGGCAAGAGTGCAAGACTTAGTGAGATCTGGAATTCAGATTTGAGTTCTAGAATGGAGGTGATTGCACTCTCAAAATCTGAGAGAATGGGTCTAGGTTGTCAGCTCCTTGGTTTTTGAGGAAAATTATGAACCCAAAAACAATTAGCTAGGATATTAGAGAGAAAATGGACAGTAAAGAAGAAATTTGATAATCTGAATGAGTGGAAGCAACATGAGATTGGCTAAGTAATAGCACTTAGATGAGATGATTCAGACATCCAGGAAAAGGCCAAAAGAACTGTTTGTGATTGTCAAAAGGCTGATGAGGATTCCTAAAAAAGCCATCAAAATGGAAAAGTCAGAGGAGTAATGTCATGATTTTGTAGATTATTTCCAATGTAAAGTTGCAAAAGTAATATCAGAATTTGATATAGATAGTTATACAGGAGGCAATCAGGCTGATTGGTAATTGTTAAAGAAAGGAGAAGCATTCAGATTGGGTGATTTTATGGGAGGGGAAGGAATAGGTGGTGATTAGGTTCAGGGTGTGGTAACATTATACAAAAGGTGGAGGAGGAAGATGAGAGATGGAATGTTTTCTCTTGTATTAGCTTTCTAAGTCAATGAGAGTCATAAGCGGTGCCCTAGATCTTGCCCTTCAATATTAATGCTGTTGGCCTGTGGTGCATTATTGGAGCGGTTAAAGTTATTTGTCAATGCTTGTTTGGTGGAAGGAAATTTTCTGACTCTTTTGAAGAGGCCAAAGTTAAACTGCTGTTGAAGAAATTTTCTTTAGATACTAAAGTCACAGATAACTATCAACCAACCTGTTGCTGATCTGAAGTTTTCAGGAAATGTTATTGAAAAAGTGGTGACATAACAACTGACTGGTTTCCTTAAGGAGCTTGCAATTATAGACATGCTTCAATCAGGTTTTCTAAATTCAGGAAGCAGATATTTTATTGGTCTCTGTGCTAGATTATGTCTATAAGGAAGTGGATAAAGGTCTTTTTAGACCTCACTGCTGCCTTGGATACCATCAGTCATGACCTATTGTGGTATTGTTTGAGGTTAAAGGGGATATCAAATAAAGTTTAACAGTGGTTTTTGTCATTTCTCTGAGACTTTTTTCAGCAAATAGTTATGAGGAAGGCCTGGTTCTTGTTATGGGTAGTGTGGTGTGCCTCAGGGTTCCATCCTTTCCACATATTTATTTAAAATAAAATAAATGTAAGGTTTTGTGGGCTTTGGGATTGAATTTCCATTTCTTTGCTGACAATATCCAGATCTTCTTGCCAATTGCACAAAACAGAGTGGCTGATTTTGAGAGACTGAACAGAGGTTTGGGTATAGTAGCTGATTGGCTTCTGAATTATACTGTTATGGTTATATCTGTTGTGCAGCCTCCCCTCCACCAGGGGTCCTCAGCGAGCCTTATTCACAACTGTGCAAGTTACCTCCTTGCTGATCACATGACATCTCAGTTCCAGTCCTACTTAACCCAGCCTGTCCATTCTCTCAGTCCCTCTTAATTGTGTCACTTAGGCTCCTTTTCCTAGCCATCTTTGCCTTGCTATCCTGCCTTGACTTATAGCTTACCCAGGCCTCCTACCTTGCCTTGTGGCCTACCTTTGCTCCTGCCTTGCTCTTTACCTTTCCAGGCCTTCTAGTTTTCTCTGTGGCATTCCAGGCCTACCTGCTTTAACCCCGTTTTTGGAAGTAGTTACTCCCTTCAGGCACACAAGTACCTGAAGGCTCCAGCTAGTTTATTCCATCCCATTTATGACTCTCAGTCCCTGGGGGTGGGGGGATTCTTTTTATGGGGGTAAGCTCTTGCTTGTGGCCCAGATGATGGTAAAAGATTGCTAGTGTGTGTATACTGTATTGGTGCTTCCCATGAGGTGAGAGACTGTAATAACTCAGACAGGACCAGGTCTGGGTGTTAAAATGATAGTTTACTAATTGGTAATCATAAATTAAAGGCCATTGTTCAGAAGGGTGAATTGACATCTGAATGATGGTACATGTATGTTTTCCTCTGTAGTTAGATGTCCTTTAATCAGATCTCTGGGTAGAGCCCATGGTGAGTTTAAATGCACTAACTCTCCCAGCAGCTATCTGGGAATCCTACTGGAGGGGTCCCCAATTTTACTGCAAAAATCCTACCTTAGTTCATCTTCCTCGGACACCCAGCCTATCCTGGTCCCCTGGTGTTAGTATGTAGGTATGTGAATCATGTGCCCGATCGTCTTAACGATCGGGTTCGGCTGGAGGGAGAAAAAAATCTGATCGGTGGAGATGTGAATCGGAATCGGTTCCGATTCACATCGTTAATTTTTTTTTAGTGAGGCCCAACCCTTTAAAATTGACCCCTTACCTTCCCCCACCCTCCCGAATCCCCCCAAAACTTTTTACGAGTACCTGGTGGTCCATTGGGGGCGCGGGGACCGATCTCCCACTCTCGGGCCATCGGCGCCATTTTGGCTGCCACTCAAAAATGGTGCCAATGGCCCGTTAAAAAAAACCCCCCCCCGACTCTTTAAAAATGACCCCTTAGCTTCCCCCCCCTCCTGATCCCCCCCCAAAACATTTTAAAATTACCTGGTGGTCCAGTGGTGGTCCCGGGAGCGATCTCCCGTTCTTGGGCTGTCGGCTGCCACTCATAAAGATGGCGCCAATGGCCCTTTGCCCTTACCATGTGACAGGGTATCCGTGCCATTGGCCGGCCCCTGTCACATGGTAGGAGCACTGGATGGCCGGCGCCATCTTTAAAGATGGCGGTGGCCATCTTTAAAGATAGCAGTGGCCATTTTTACGATGTTTTTGTGTGCCATTTTTCCCGCCCTCCCCCAAAACAATAAGAGAACCCCACGAACAATTTCCCGGGGTTTTCCTATCGGTTTCGGGGAGCCCCCGATTTCTGATGAGTTTGAAAATATCGTACGATATTTTCAATCATCAGAAAAACGATTCACATCCCTACTAACTAGCCTTGCCTCCAGCCCTGACTGTATCCAGCTCCCAACTTGTGTCTGACTCCAACACCATGATGTTCTCTAGAAGTAAAGTCTTACCAGTGTTACGCTCTCCTCCTCCAGAGGGGAGGAGTTAGCAATCTGTTATCGCTCACCCCGCCAGGAGGGCGGAGTTAGCATTCTGTTCTGCATTTCTCCTGAAAGGGGGAGGAGTAGCAATCTGTCATGATCTGCTCCTCCAGAGGGGAGAAGTTAGCTATCTGTAGTGCTTACCCCGCCAGGAAGGCGGAGTTAGTAATCTGTTAGCGAACTGTTGTTAGATGCTCCTGTAAGGAAGGAGGTAGCAATCTGTTATGGATCAACTCCCCAGGGAAGAGGAGTTGGCAATCTGTTCAATGATACTCTTCTGAGGAGAGGAGCTAACAATAGGTATATTGTACTTCGCTACTGAGATAGCAATCTATCTTGCCTCCGCTATGGAGTAGCAATCTGTTATATATAGGCTGCTGGCAAGTCCCATAGAAAAAGAAGGTAGCTATCTATATAATACTTCCGTAAGCGGTGTTAGTGGTTGGTATTGGTTGGCTCCCACAGAGTGACATTAGTGTAAGGAAAGACCACTTGGAGGAAATGGTGAATCCCTGGGCCAATGGCAGATGACAGCGCTCCCAGGAGGAGATCCTGAGAGGAACCACCGGCTAGGCTAGAATATGAAATAAACACAAATAGTTCTTTATTAGGCTGGAAGCTGGACCTCCAGTGGTGGCAGTAGTGAGTCGATGTGGCCGGCAGGGCTGAAGTCCTTCTGATACTGGAATATAGTCTCTGGGTTGCTGAGCTGTAGAGAGAGACTAGAAGTAGTGCGTAGACAGGGTATACTGGATACAAGATGGTACACTCACAATAGTAGATGTCTGCAATGGTCTCTATGCCACAGAGAGTCTTCAGTATATTCAGGAACAGGATCCTTAGGTGAGCACTGGTTCCTATAAACAGTCTGTAATAAGAACTCACAATAGCTGTATATGAAATGGCTTCTAAAGTAGAAGAGAATCTGTAAAGGATTCTAGAATCATGGGCCCTCGTGGAGCAAGTACCAGTTCCTATCTGCAATCTTGCCAGTATAACTCTCGATCTCTGTACCTGCGATAACATCTTGGATGGAAGGGAGTCTTCAGAGCTATAGGAATGTTGGCCCTCATGGAGCGAGTACCGATTCCTATCTACAATAGAACTCACTGTGTTCACGTCTGAGATCACTTCCAGGCAATGAGGAGTCTTCTGAGTATTCGGGGACGTAGGCGAGTTGTAGAAAATTACTTTAAAGGGTTGGGATGGGGTTTTTTTGGGGGGGGAATGAATGTATTTTTGACATATGAACAGATCGGGGCCTCCGAGAATGGATGTATCGGATTTGGGCCCCTACGAATCTGAATCCCGAATGGGACGAATCCATCCCTGCTGCACATCCCTACTAGCTAGGTTATTTCCTCCTGATCTGCAGATGATTCAGCAATTGAGATCATTTTTGACAGTTAAGAATTTTACTACAGTGACCCATGCATTAGTTACCTCCTGGGTAGACTATTACAATGCTTTTTAATAGGGTTACTTCAGGGAACCCTGACAAGATTGCAGCAAAGAACATGGAAATTTGGAGATACAGAAATTATGTGACATCCTTGATGATGCAATTTTATAAGTTGCATTCAGGGTACTGGATCATGTTTGAACTCTTATCATTGACACATAAGGCCATGAATAGCTTGGGTCTTGAGAATCTGAAATTGTGTTTGGTGCCATATGTCCTGTCATAGAGTTTGTGCTCCTCACAGGAAAAAATCTTAGTTGTTCCAACAGTGAAAGAAGTCTTCTTATAGGACTTTAGGTGAAAAGCATTTTTGGTGGTAGCCCCATTGCTATGGAACAATCTCATTACATAAGAACATAAGAACATGCCATACTGGGTCAGACTAAGGGTCCATCAAGCCCAGCATTCTGTTTCCAGCAGTGGCCAATCCAAGCCATAAGATTGGCAAGTACCCAAAAACTAAGTCTATTTCATGTTACTGCGGCTAGTAATAGCAGTGGCTAATTTCTAAGTCAACTTAATTAATAGCAGGAACTCCTCCAAGAACTTATCCAATCCTTTTTTAAACCCAGCTACACTAACTGCACTAACCACATCCCCTGGCAACAAATTCCAGCGTTTAATTGTGCGTTGAGTGTAGAAGAACTTTTTCCGATTAGTTTTAAATGTGCCCCATGCTAACTTCATGGAGTGCCCCCTAGTCTTTCTATTATCTGAAAGAGTAAATAAGCAATTCACATCTACCCATTCTAGACCTCTCATGATTTTAAACACCTCTATCATATCCCCCCTCAGCCATCTCTTCTCCAAGCTGAAAAGTCCTAACCTCTTTAGTCTTTCCTCATAGGGGAGCTGTTCCATTCCCATTAGCTGAAGAAAGATTATTTAGAACTCTGCAAGATGGTTAAAATGTGATTGATACTGCATATCAGTTGTACATTTTGAACTGTATAAGCAGATGGAAGGATTTATCAGAGATCTTTGAGAATTATGGATGCTTGTTGAAGTTATGATGTGGTTTGCTAGAATGTACATATTCTAATTTTCTTTTTTTTATCATATGCTATAGGTGTTTTAGCGGAAGGAGATGATGGTTAGAAAGTGGGTGGGGAGTTCTGTTTGGATTATTTAAGTTAGGATGATTAGGGGGTTGAGGAATTATATGGGGATGATAGTGTTACCTGATTATTTTATATGTCTTAGTTATATGTTATGTGATGATTTTTAATTCTGGAAACCACTTCAAGTTTTGTATAGAGTGTTGTATAGAGTCTCGCAAAATAAATAAAATAATTTTCTGACATTAAATGCTGCATGTAAAGCTTCTATGTGTTTTTGATATTGACATCTTTAAACACTACTGCTACTACTATCTACTTATTGCTTCTAAAGTACTAGTAGACACATCTAGTGCTGTAGAGATATGTATATTAGAGACTGTCCCTTCTCTGTGGACCTTACAATCTAATCAAGACAAATCTACATAACAAACAAGAATCTAGAAAATGTATTTATAACAGAAAAGTAGTTAAAGACTTAAAATCAGCCTCAAAAAAATTGAATTTTTAGACTGGATTTCAATGTAGCCAGAAAAGGAACATAACATACCAACTCAGGAAGTCTGTTCCAGGCATATGGTGCAGCAAGGTGGAAGGTGCAGTTGGTAGTGGAAGAGAAGGGCACAGATAAGAGCGAATCACCCAGAAAATGGAGTTCATGAGGAAGGGTGTAGAGAAAGAGAAGAGAAAATAAGTAATGAGGATCTGCAAAGTGAATGCATTTATAGATAAGAGAAGTTCAAACTATGTGCAGAGGAGGCATTGTAATGATTTTAACAGCCCTTTTGCCATCCTGCGACCAATACTACGATTGGAATGGGAACTTTATTTTGATAATGTCTAGTGCCAGTCTCCTGAAATAGGACCACTTCAACAAAGGGGAAAGCTGACAGTTGCTCAGCAGCACATGGTTCGGAGGGAGGTATCTTCAAAGGATACTAATGAAGCATTAGAGTTAGAGCATTCCAACAGAGAGGTTCCAGTAATAAGAAAAGTAGTCTGTGTCTATAATTAAAAACGTCTCTGAGCTAAAAGATTCAAATTTATCCCTGACATTTAAAAAGCATAATGTAAATACAAAGAAAAAACTTTGAAATGTTTTGGGAGAATTAGAGTATATAGAAGTGAATGATGACATAGACTTAATTGTCATCTCAGAGACATGGTGGAAAGAGTATAACCAATGGGATAGTGCTATACCAGGGTACAATTATATCGCAATGACAGAGAGGAGCACATTGTTGGCAGGGTGATGCTTTATGTCCGGGATGGCATAGAATCCAATAGGATAAAGATCCTGCATGAATGCACAATCAAATCTTTATGGGTTAAAATCCCTTGTATATTGGGGAAGAGTATAGTGATAGGTGTATACCACCATCCACCTGGCCAAGATGTTGAGATGGACAATGAAATGTTAAGAGAAACTGGGAAGCTAACCAATTGGTGGTGCATTAATAATGGGAGATTTCAGTTACCCCAATATTGACTGGGTAAGTGAAACATCAGGACATGCTAGAAAATTAAAGCTCTGGATGGAATAAATGACAGTTTCATGGAGCAATTGGTTCAGGAACCAGTGAGAGAGGGAGCAATTTTAGATCTAATCCTTAGTGGAGTGCAGGATTTGGTGAGAGGTAATGGTGGTGGGGCCGCTTGGCAATAATGATCATACTATGATCAAATTTGAATTAATGACTGGAAGGGGGACAGTAAGTAAATCCATGGCTCTAGCACTAAACTTTCAAAAGAGAAACTTTCATAAAATGAGAATAATATTAAAAAAAAAATACCATCCTAAAAGCACAGTCCGGATGTATTCCATGCCTTAAGAAAGGTAGAAAGAAGGGAAAATGATTACCGGCATGGGTAAAAGGGAGGTGAAAGAAGCTATTTTAGCCAAAAGATCTTCATTCAAAAATTGGAAGAAAAATCCAACAGAAGAAAATAGAATAAAGCATAAGCATTGGCAAGTTAAATGTAAGACATAGATAAGACAGTCTAAGAGAGAATTTAAAAAGAAGTTGGCCGTAGAAGCAAAAACTCACAGTAAAAACTTTTTAAAATATATCCGAAACAAAGCCTTTGAGGTAGTCAGTTGGGCCATTAGTTGATTGAGGGGTTAAAGGGGCAATTAAAGAAGATAAGGCCATTGTGGAAAGATTAAACAATTTCTTTGTTTTGGTTTTTAAGAACATAAGAACATAAGAAATTGCCATACTGGGTCAGATCAAGGGTCCATCAAGCCCAGCATCCTGTTTCCAACAGTGGCTAATCCAGGCTACAAGTACTTGTCAAGTACCCAAATACTAAGTAGACCCCATGCTACTTATGCCAGTAATAGCAGTGGCTATTCCCTAAGTCAATTTTATTAATAGACGTTAATGGACTTCTCCTCCAAGAACTTATCCAAACCTATTTTAAACCCAGCTATACTAACTGCAGTAACAACATCATCTGGCAACAAATTCCAGAACTTAATTGTGCGTTGAGTGAAAAAGAATTTTCTCCAATTAGTTTTAAATGTGCTACTTGCTAACTTCATGGAGTGCCTCCTAGTCCTTCTATTATCTGAAAGAGTAAATAACCAGTTCACATCTACCCATTCTAGACTTTTCATGATTTTAAAGACCTCTATCATATCCCCCCTCAGCTTTCTCTTCTCCATTAGTCTTTCCTCATAGGGGAGCTGTTCCATCCCTTTTATCATTTTGGTCGCCCTTCTCTGTAACTTCTCCATCGCAACTACATCTTTTTTGAGATGCGGCGACTAGAATTGTACACAGTATTCAAGGTGCGGTCTCATCATGGAGCGAAACAGAAGCATTATGACATTTTCCATTTTATTAACCAGTCCCTTCCTAATAATTCCTAACATTCTGTTTGCTTTTTTGACTGCTGCAGCACACTGAGCCGACAATTTCAGTGTATTATCTACTATGATGCATAGATCTTTTTATTGGGTGGTAACTCCTAATATGGGAGCTAACATCGTGTAACTACAAAATGGGTTATTTTTCCCTATATTGCAACACTTTGCACTTGTCCACATTATTTCATCTGCCATTTGGATGCCTAGGATTCCAGTTTCGCAAGGTCCTCCTGCAATTTTTCACAATCCACTTGTGATTTAACTATGAATAATTTTGTATCATTTGCAAATTTGATTACCTCTCTCGTCGTATTCCTTTCCAGATCATTTATAAATATATTGAAAAGCACTGGTTGTAGTCCAGATCCCTGAGGCACTCCACTGTTTACCCTTTTCCACTGAGAAAATTGACCATTTAATCCTGCTCTCTGTTTTCTGTCTTTAAACCAGTTTATAATCCACAAAAGGACTTTGCCTCCTATCCCATAACTTTTTAGTTTTTTTAGAAGCTTCTCATGAGAGACTTTGTCAAACATCTTTTGAAAATCCAAATGCACTACATCTATCGGTTCACCTTTATCCATATGTATATTAACCCCTTCAAAAAAATGAAGCAGATTTGTGAAGCCAGCCTTGCTGGCTTTGTTCCATTAAATCATGTCTTTTTATAAGCTCTGTGATTTTGATCTTTAGAATAGTTTCCTCTATTTTTCCAGGACTAAAGTCAGGCTCACTGGTCTATAGTTTCCTGGATCACCCTTGCACAGTTCCTGGAATGTGGCTTCTTTTTGACCTAGTACGACGGCCTGAGGAGAAAATGGCGGCATTGATCGGGCTCAGGCAGAAAGTGCGCTACTTCAGTACCAGTGTGATCAGGCTAGTGTCACAGCTAGTTAAGCCTCCAATACAGATATATGGACTGGAGGGTCACTATGATACTGCCCTCTACTCTGCAGCCTCAAAGCAGATGAAGCTGGAACAGGTGGAGAAGGAGCTCAGCAGAGTATTGGCACTCATCTAGGACTCCAAAATGTCTGCCATCCTCATGAATCCTCATGTGAAATGGGCCCTCAAACAGAAAAATGTGCCTGATACGTTAGCAAAAGAGAAGCTGTCCCTTGTCACCATTACCTTTATCAATGTGCTTGTTGAGAATGGATGCCTGAGCCAGACTCCAGCTGTGATTGGTCTTTCAGTAAAATTATGAGTGCGCACCATGGAGAAGTGTTGTGCACTGTCACAACTGCTGGGCCCTTGGAATCTTCTACTCTTACAGAATTAAAAACTGCTCTGAATGGTTTCCTATCCATTTCCTGGAGCCCTATTTAAATATTGGGGTTACATTGGCCACCCTCTAGTCTTAAAATTTTCCAAACATCAGTAAAATATTTCAAAACAGCAGACACATCAAATAACATCCAATAATTAAAACTAAGTCTAAAAAGAAATCCCCTGCTTTCTATACCTGGGAACTTTAGACTCCAGACAACCTGAGATTGTCATGGATTATCAGGATAAGAGGTGTGCACAACCTTCTACTCTAAGAATCATAAGAACATAAGAAATTTGCCATGCTGGGTCAGATCAAGGGTCCCAAGCCCGGCATCCTGTTTCCAACAGAGGCCAAACCAAGCCACAAGAACCTGGCAAGTACCCAAACACCAAGAAGATCCCATGCTACTGATGCAATTAATAGCAGTGGCTATTCCCTAAGTAAACTTGATTAATAGCCATGAATGGACTTCTCCTCCAAGCACTTATCCAAACCTTTTTTTGAACCTTAACTGCACTAACTGCACTAACCACATCCTCTGGCAACAAATTCCAGAGCTTAATTGTGCATTGAGTGAAAAATAATTTTCTATGATTAGTCTTAAATGTCTTAAATGTGCTACTTGCTAAATTCATGGACTTCCCCCTAGTCCTTCTATTATTCAAAAGTGATAAATAAACGATACACATCTACTCGTTCAAGACCCCTCATGATCTTAAAGACCTCTATTATATCCCCCCTCAGCCATCTCTTCTCCAAGCTGAACAGTGGAAAAGGGTAACAGTGGAGTGCCTCAGGGATCTGTACTTGGACTGGCTGCTTGGACTGGCTGCTTTAAATATATTTATAAATGATCTGGAAAGGAATACGATGAGTGAGGTTATCAAATTTGTGCATGATACAAAATTATTCAGACTAGTTAAATCACAAGCGGATTGTGATCCATTACAGGAGGACCTTGCAAGACTGGAAGATTGGGCATCCAAATGGCAAATGAAATTTAATGTGGACAAGTGCAAGTTGTTGCATATAGGGAAAAATAACCCTTGCTGTACTTACACGATGTTAGATTCCATATTAGGAGCTACCACCCAGGAAAAAGATCTAGGCATCATAGTGGATAATACTTTGAAATCGTCAGCTCAGTGTGTGGCAACAGAATGCTAGGAATTATTAGGAAGGGAATGGTTTAATAAAACGGAAAATGTCATAATGCCTCTGTATCGCACCTTGAATACTGTGTACAATTCTGGTCGCCGCATCTCAAAAAAGATATAGTTGCAATGGAGAAGCTACAGAGAAGGGCGACCAAAATGATAAAGGATGGAACAGCTCCCCTATGAGAAAGACTAAAGAGGTTAGGACTTTTCAGCTTGGAGAAGAGACGACTGAGGAGGGATTGATATAGGTGTTTAAAATCATGAGAGGCCTAGAACGGGTAGATGTGAATCGGTTATTTACTCTTTCAGATATAGAAGACTAGGGGGCACTCCTTCAGTACCCTAGAATGCATACCGTCCGGTCCAGATGATTTGCTACTCTTTAGTTTGTCAATCTGGCCTACTTCATCTTCCGGTTCACAGTGATTTTTGTTCCAAAAAGGATTGTAACCAATCTAAGAATGTCCATCTGATCAATTGTGTCAAATGCTGACAATAAGGTCCAATAGGACAACAATCTTTCCCTTAATAAATACATAAACATCCATCCATAAATAAAACAGAATCATGTAAAACCAATTTGATTATGTACCATTGTTTTTGCCTTTAGTAGGGTGCTATATAAATTTGGCAAATAAATAAAATGAATAAGGTTGGGGGTGGAGGTTTCCTTACCCTTGAACTGGTCCCAGACCCACTACTTCCACCCCATTCTCCTTAAAATTCCTTGACTAATTCTGTAGGGAAGTAAGAATAATTTTATTCTTTTCCCACTCCATTCCTGTTTTCCCTTGCATTTTCCTTCTTGACAGTATCTATGTAATCAGTTTAACTTTCACCTTCTGAAACATGTCCAATCAGTTCCCTGAAATCTGGACGGGGGGGGGGGGGGGGGGGGGGGGAAGAGGGTCCCAAGCATTACTCTATCCAGTTCACAGTCTGCGACTGGGGGGGGGGGGGGCACTATCTTCCTGTGGAACTTTTATTATTCTTGGTAGAGCAGAACACACTTTGAAGTCTGGAGATTTCACCCTTGGTTCCATCATTCCATTTTCTTCTGGTAACTTCAGCTCTCACCTGGTTGATAAGAGAGTAGAGTTGTTCATATTGTGCAGTGTTCAGGTTGATGAATGGGGTATCTGCACATACTCTTTTGTTGGGCAATGAATAGCATATTTCTATGGTGTCATCCTTGGGAATATTGAGTTTACTAGATGGTAGATTTGTGAGTGATGTTTGAATGCTTTGATTTATATGTCGTGTGAGGTGGCATTTTGTTTATAAATTGATCATCCTTATATTTCCTTGTTGGCATTCATTGTATAAGGATATGGATGCTTTTCTTTGTTATAATGGATTCTGATGTGTTAGGAAACTTAACATCATGACCCAGTAAACTAATTCTGTACTTAGATAAATAGCATGGATATTATTTGAGAGCATTACGTTACAGAAAAAGTGATAACCATAAAGGTGAACAAGCTGCTGAATGGAGAAAAATAATGAATGCTAACACATAACCTCAAAACAGAACAATAGATACCATCTAAGAATTGAGCTACAGTATTTTGACCTTTTTCGCAAGAAGAGTAAATAGAGGCTTAAAACGACAAGGACAAATGTCATGTTAATTCATTGGTGACTTCAAATGTGCTTACCCTTGAGAAAACTCCAAGGCCTAGTACACTGATAGTGTTTAAAAATAAAATAGTGAATGCTTTTTGCCAAAACACACTTTAGATTAGACTTTAGATATGAGACAGCCTTTGTATTTTTTTTTCCAGGGGAAGTCCAAGATGATACCTTGTTTAATCCCAACACTTTATTACCAGGTAGGTATTATTCCTCGCATTGCATACTATACATGAAAACATCATACTGTCATGCATGTTTTCACTGCTGATCTCATGAATGGAGAATGATCATTTGGAAGGCAGATGGATTTGAGGTTTCCTTGAAGGAACTCATTTTTGGGAGGTCATCCTGATGATTATGAGTGCTTTTCAGTCCTTTGGAATGGGACCGGTATGCAGGCAAAAAGAAGTATTAACTATATTTGATAACTGTTTTGCTTTTAGTGTTCCACTAACAATAACACTGGATTTGAAAGCCAACCCTTTCGAATCATTCCCACCCCATTCTGTACCTTTTTTTCCATGTATTTTCATTGTTGCTCTCTATTTCTAAAGGTATAATGGGAGTAGAGAGGTACCATATTAGTCTCTCAATTATCCATTAGCTATAATGAGTGCTTCTCTAAACTTGCACAAAGGCAAAAAGGCAAGTGAGAAAGAGACAAAGGTAAATAAATTATACTAGCAACTGTACCTGTTCTACGCTCGGGCAGCGAGCCTTTTTATTGGCACATATGCTCTTGTATGGAAGCGTTATCTGAAAAGGAAAATGAAATTGTTTTCACCCAGGGCAAGGGACGTGGAGTCACATTTGCTAAAGCCAGGGCTATCGGCGTTAGCTTCGCGTTCCTCTTTACTCTTGGGGGAATTCTGCGGAAAAAAAATTTAAAATTCTGCACACAAAAACTGAGAATTCTTCGCAAAAAAACTGAAAATTATGCAAAATTATGCAAACTTTATATTGGTCAAAATAACACAATTGACATGACAGTCTTTAAGTAATTACAGTTTAAATTATTAAAGAAAAAAGTTATTACTTAAAGTTGCAGAATTTTAAATATTTTGAGCAGAATTCCCTAGAAATTCACTGTAAGAGTGTCCCTTCCACACCACATCCCCTCATATAGCTCTCTCTCTGAAAACCCACACTCAAGCATCCCCCGCACTCCCCCCTCTTACCAACCAAGCTGTCTCTCGCACTCCCCCATACCCATCCTCCTCTCTCGTACACACGTTCTCTCTCACTGGCATCCCATTCTCCTCATATAGGGTTCCCTTTCTATGAAACCCACATTCAAGCATCCCCTCACCCACCCTCTCTTACCCTCCCATGCTCTCTGTCACACCCTCCCCACCCCCCTCTTACCAACCATGCTCTCTGTTACCCCCCCTCTCACACACACATTCTCTCTCACCGGCATCCCCCCCATGCTCTCTCTCACACCCTCTTGCTCTCTCCCACCCTTCCCTCCCTGACCACACATTCTCTCTCACCAGCATGCCACGGGACCCGTGCCGTTCGCAGCGAAGATGAAGGCCCGGTGCCGCCATTCACAGCACAAGGGGGCCTTCCATTTTCGCCTTAAACAGAAAATAGCAGCAGAGACCCTGGCATGCCGCGAACGGAGCGCGTTCCGATGTGGCACACGGGGGCCTTCATCTTCGCCACGAACGGTTGCACCAGGCCTTCATCTTTGCCGCGAATGGAGCGTGTGCCACGGGATGCGCTTCGTTCGCGGCAATGCCAGGGTCTCCTCAGCTATTTTCAGCCTGTCCCGCGATAGCTGCTGCAGAATTCCCCCAGGAGTACCTCTTTTACCTGGTGTTGCGGCGGGTTTGAGCTTCCAAGGCATCCAGTGAGCCGCCTGCGCCCCAAGCCCGATATATGATAGCGCCATCTATCGGCGGGCTGGAGAACATGCGCGAGCACTGACGGACACACTACCAAGCCTGATATGTTATGGATAATTCCTCCTTCATCTATGCCTCTTCCATAGATCAGCTGTGTTGTTGTTGGAACTCATTAATGGAGGATTCACTCAGTCTACCTTTAGAGTATATTTTAAAAAAAGGAGGGAATGGCTTCTAAAGAATCACAACCAGACAGCATACAACAATTCCATGAGGGGGAGGGGGGCTGTAGAGCGAGTTCTGTTCTGACTGTTTTTTCGGAGTTAATAGAAAGAAAATTGATAGGTAAAAAAATTTCTCTTCAGTTAATGCACCTCAAGCTGTCAATACCATTGGGATATATCTTAGCAGTACCTTACTGGGCTTAGCAAACCTCATCTGCCGAAGGCTACATCTACAAAGGTCTATGTGTCTGTCCTGTGGTACTTTATGGAACTGTGTACAGAACTCTAGGTAGATGCATTGCATATCTTCTCAACTCAGGTGTGAATGTTTTTCACAGAAGATGTTGTTTTTCTAGTAAAATGCACTGCAATGAAGCTTGAAGGCAATAGGTGTTCTGTAGATTGGTAATGTTTTGTTTTCAGCCCCAACCTAGACAAAAAGTTACAGAGATTTTTAGAAAAAAACAAAACAGAGAGTTAAAGAAGTATGCTCTCTGAAGATTCAGAAAGTAGAACTTTGCGTCCCTAGGAAAAAAGACCATGAACAAAACATAGGCAAGACAAATTTTTGGTTAACCTGAAAACTCAAATTAAGATCTGTGACAAAGCTTGGAACAATGCACAACAAAACTTTGTCAACAAAGTATTTAAAAAAAAAAAAAAAGAGAAGCAAACTAAGGCCATTGTAACTAAACAAACTGCTGCCATGAAAAAACCATCTTAAAGATAAAAAAAAAATCAAAGAAAACCACTAATATATTAAGAATCAAATGATACAAGCATCTGTAAAAGAGATATGCTGAAAGGGTGAAAGAAAATGAAAGAGGGCTTGTAAAAACTGGAGGAATGGTCCAGGGTTTCAAAAATGAGCTTCATTGCTAAAAAGTGTTAAATCATGAATTTGAGATGCAAAAATCCATGTTAGAAGGACAAGTACAGGAAATGACAAACAAAAAAAGATCTAGGAATATCATCTGAGATGACTTTAAGGCAGCCATTCTGTGCAGTAAAGCAAGTGGGAAAGATAATAGTATGCTTGATTGCATAAGCAAAGGTATTGTAAGCAAAGTGGACCCTTGCTGCTGTGGCGAGGTTGATGCAGCCAAGCCCCGTAGGCCCTCACCACAGCTGGTGGAGGTTCTCTTGTGGGAGACTGGTCTAGGGCTTCATCTTTACCAGCCCCTTTCCCTGCAGGTTGAGCCCTTGGATTCCGGGGGCTAGCAGGACTTAGCCGAGAGTCTCACAGAGAATGGGTAAGTGATAGTCCAGGGCCAGGCAAGGGTCAGAGGCAGATAGCAAGTAACAAGGTCAATGTCTAGGCATGGGGTCAATGGCAAGGAGCAATCTTGGGTAGTCAGAGTTCAGGCTATGGGTCAGCAGTGGGTGGCAATCCAGAATAGTCCATGTCCAGGCAAGGGGTTGAGAAGGGCAAGGGTAAAGCCGGACAAGTTGGAAGAATGGCACAAGGCTGGAAGGATGAGACAAGGCTGACAGGATGAGGCAAGGCTGGAAGGATGAGGCAAGCTGGAAGGATAAGGCAAGGCAGGCTGTTGTTGTCTGTGGAGAGCATCCTGAAGCATCCAGTATCCCCCATCAAATAAACTTGCCATAAAGTGGGCTGGATTTTCAAAGGATTTACGCGTGTAGGGGGGATTACGCGCACTGGGCCTATTTTATAAAGGCCCAGCGACGCACATAAAGCCCCGGGATGCATCTAAGTCATGGGGCTTTACAAAAGGGGCGGTCCGGGGTGGGGCAGAGGCAGCAGCCATTTGCCGCTGTTTCGGAGGATCGTGTTACGTCAGGCTGCCGGCACGCACAAAAGGTAGAATAACAATTTGGGGGGGTTAGAGTAGGGCTGGGTGGGGGAAAGGTTAGGGGAAGGGGTGAGAAGGTTAGTTTAGGGGGAAGGGAACTGGGGAAACCCGCAGGCATCGGCGCGCTCAGGGTGCACAATTGTGCACCCCCTTGCGCGCACCAACCCTGATTTTATAACATGCGCCCGTATGCTATAAAATCTGGTGTACATGTATGCGCACCGGGTAGTATGTGCACATGTACACCCACGCATATTTTTTAAAATCTACCCCAATAGATTTAAGAGGACAAGCCAGGTAAGAAAATGTATTTTTATTGCCCCAGTAGGGCATGATAGGTGTGTCTGATAGAAGGCCTCATTTTATTGTGTGCGATAAAAACTGCACTATTAGCCGCAATCTGAGATAATGGCTGTGGACCTGTGATAAAACCTTTTTTCCCTTGTAACGCAAAAAAAAAAAAAAGTTGTATTTATTTCTGACATTAAATCCCACGTATTAAACTATCATGGAATGTGGTAGGATGCCTTAATTTGCATTAACTCCTCCCACTTGCATACTAAGATTAAAATGTGCATGCTAGCTTGTGTTGTGCTATTTATTGCATGCGCAACATGTGTTAGACCTCATTTAACTCGCGTTAAAGCCCGTACGCATTTTGATGACCTACCCCGTAAATTTGTACCCGAAGCAATGGAGCGTGAAGTGACTTGCCCAAGGTCACAAGGAGTGGCAGAGGAAACATGAGCGAAACTTCTTTACTAAGAGGTTGGTAGATGCCTGGAATGACCTATAATCAGAGGAAATGGAAACCAGTACTGTGACAGAATTCAGGCATGCTTGAGACAAATATAAAGGCCAGCAGAAGGAGCAAATTTGTCCATATAATATTACTCACAAAATCCCAGTTTGCACTACCTTTATCCTCACTAACAAGAGGCATTCTGGGACGAGGGGAGTTGGGGCAGTGAATGCATTAGCTTGCAATTTTTGAAAAAGTGTATGCCTAAATATACCTGCACCAAATATATTTCCTGAGCAGGTGTAACTTTTGGCATTTACATGTTTACACTGGGACAACCCACACATTTTCAAAGCAGATTTATGCACATGCCTTGAAAATTGGGGCACAAGTCTTCAGACTGTTATAAAATTACCCTCAAAGGCATGCACATAAATTAACCCAAATAAGCTACACTCTTCTAAAAGAAGGTGTAACTTTATGCAAGTTAATCTATATGAATACTGGGCCAAATACTTGAGCATTTTCAAAGAAAACTTATGCACACAAGTTACATGCAGAATTTAGCTCTGCCACCATAGTTACAAAATTACCTCCCTAAGTCCAAGTCACTTTTTTTGTGAGGAGATGACTCATAACCATTTTACCTTTATCGTTTGATCCAGATTCCTCCAGGTCTACCAGAGAGCTGGGGAAGTCAGGAGAACGTACCCTGAAAGTCATTAGGGGAAAGAGCGGACCTAGTCGTCATTGACCTGAGAATTTCATCTTATGATGGTCTCCCAGGGTATATTAACCATGTGACCTCTGGAGGAGGATGCAGAATGCATAGAGGGACTTGTGCCTTGGATTAGAGACTCTCCAAAACAAAGGATAGAATTCTATGAGAAGGGCAGAAGGAACTTAATTTCACGGTTTGCAACATGTTATCACATTTTGGGCAGTGTTTCCCTCACTTGGAGACCTTGCTTTTCTCCCTACGGAGTGACCCTAGTTTGGGCTCACCCAGCATAGCATATTGCTTTTCTGGAAGACATTGCAGCTTTTTGCTGAGGTAGAAGTGGATATTGATCAGAAGACTGTGCTGAGGTAATGGGAGCTATGATTGGCCAAGTGGCTGGCTTGGAGCACTTCAGGGACACTATGCCCAAGAAACTTAACTAAAGTTTGGTGGTTATTTTGAAAGCTGATTAGTTCCAGGCAAGCAGCTCTGGGATCCCAGGCAAGATAGACCATCTTGTTTTATGGATCCAACTGCCTGCTGCAGCCCTGCGAGGCATAACATATCAGGGACCATTCCAGCCTCTCAAGAACCTCCTCCAAGACCAGCAGTTCCCTGCCTGACAGCAACAATGCATGATGGATTGATTCAACTGTGCTATTATCACTGACAGAAGCACTAAATCACTAGTGCTGTCTCTGGTTTGCAGTATAAGCACCTCTTAGAAACATACAAAATCATAAAACTTTAAAAAGTATGGCCCTATTGCACAGATGAAGATCGTTGTCTATCCCTACTGAGGCCTGTTATTACTGTGGCCGCAGGTGGCCGCGGCCGACCCAACTCACATCCTGCCATTCCTGGCCCTCCACTCCAGGTGAACTCACGGCTCTGGCCAGCCACTGTCGCCATGCTGTTTCCGGTCCTCCCTGCTTCCACATGGTGGCTAGGATGCCGCCAACCCATGCTCCGACTCCGCGCCATCTATTCTCTACTTAAAGGGCCAATGGCTGGAACTCCTGGGCTGTCCCAGACTGATGACATCATTACCTTGTGATATTTAAGCACCTTCTTTGGCCTACACAAACTGACTTGGCAACGAGTTCCCTGACCTCTCTGGTGCTTGTTCCTGTCCTCTCCGTACCCACAGTTCCTGCCTTGGATCTCCACTCTCTGATCTGGACTCTGGCTAAGTACACGCTCCTCAGGGGCCTGCTGGTGCTTCTTTCCGGAGACCTGGTCTCCAGGCTTCCCCGCTCCTCGGGTAGCACCAGCATTGCCTATCAGAGATCCCGTCTCTATGCTTTCCCCGCTCCTTGAGGCAGGCCTCTACTTAACCACACCGGAGAACTTTGACTCTACACTTCTACTTCTCCGCTCCTCAGGGCAGCCTCTTCCGTCACTTCACCAAAGACTTGAACTCTACACTTCCCCGCTCCTCGGGGCAGTCCTCTACGTCACTACACCAGTAGCTTCACTCTACGCTTCCTTCCTCCCCGCTCCGCAGGCAGTGTACGTCACTACATCAGAGACCTTGATTCTGCGCTTCCCTCTCCTCGGTGGCGCCCTAACGTTCGTCATTAACCAGAGATTCTGTTTGCTACGCTTCCCACCCCTCAGAAGCAGTCGCTACCATCTACATTGTTCCTCAGAGATTCTGTCTCCACACTCCCCGCTCCTTGGGGCCTGCCCAGCGTACCTCTGCCTTGGAGGTTCCTTCTCTGGTACATCGTATCTCAGACCTGCCAAGTACTGCGACTCTTCTGAACTGTGCCTCTCTATCCGTTTTCCTCGCAGTATAACCAGTGCAGGCACCTGCGATCATATGGCAGTGACACAGGACGTCTCCTTCTCTACTGAACCATAGTTGTGTCTCTGCTGCAGCTGACCTCGCCTCCCGATGATGGGACCTGTGGGGTCCTATCCCTCAGGTAGCATGAAACCTCCACCTCGGCCAAGGGTCCACGAACCCACAAACCTAACAAGGCCAGATGAAACATTCTGGAAGGAAGGAGCTGTGCTGCTAAGAATCAAATGGAGGAGCAGGAGGAGTTGAAAGGTCTGCTGTACCAGTACCCAGTCTATTACACTCACCAAACAAGATATACCCTAATGATCCTGATTTTAAAACTGTTTGTATTTTATGACACAAATTCCTAAGTTTAGTTTGGTTATAGTGGACAAGACAGCCGTCCACTGAGGAGTGGTGCTCAGAGCCTCTCTCTCCATTTTCCTCTTTTTTTGGATTATCTCTTTTCTAAATCCTCACACCAAGAGGAAATCCAAATTGAGGGAGAATATTACCAGCTCTCTCTCGTTGGACTAGCTCCAACCCCGGATTGAGGGGTTCTTCGCCACGATTGCCAGCATTACCTCCCATAGCAATGGCCATTGCAGAGGACAATGGTGAGTGGAAGTCTCCCCTGCTGGCAGAAGAGGATCTCTCTCAGCCCGGGATCACTGGCCCTCACCATCTCACCCTCACCATGGAATGCCTCTGCCATCGGTCTTATTGTCAGCTCCCTTGGAAGTGAGTCGGGGAGTTCCGACTTTGTCATGGGCGGTTGCGGAGGATTCTGGAAGCTCTATTTTTTCTCCCACAATGGTGACCTTGTATATTGCTGAAAAGAATGCCCCTGGTTCAGGGGCTATCGGAGCAATAATTTCTTCGCCTTCAGCCCTAACATTGGCCCTCCTAATGGTCTGAGTGAAGGTGTGTTTCAGAATGGAGGTGATGTGATGAATATCCTGGTTGACAAGCTTGGACTAAGTAAACCATCTGTGATTACCTTAGAAGTCCTATGGAATGCCTTAGTGACTTTGGAAACCTCCATTTCTTCACTAACTAAGGTTATTTTAGATACCAAAAGCTGAGTTTTACTTAATAATAATTCAGTTTCATCCCAGGAATCAAGCTTTTGGCATTGGATACTCGTTTTTGTTACCTTGAAAAAGCTCAGCAAAATGTGGTTAAGTTTGATTTGTTATATACTAGGAATTTTGAGAATATTGAAAATGCTTTGCGGTCTCTTATTTGAGAATTCTAAATTTTCCTGTTATTAAATTGATTTCTCCTGCAGATTTGTTTAGGAACTATATTTCTCAAATTTTAAAAATTCATAATTCTGTGATGCTTGTAATAACTAAGGCATATTACTTGCCTCAATCTGAAGAAGTTCCCGGTGATAATTTGGCTGTGGGTACTCCTTTGGTCCTTAGAAATCTCCTTGAAAATTCTGTCAATAGATATTTTGCAACAAGGAACTTTGTGTTGTTTGCTTTTTCGTGTGATTGAAATAATGTTTCTATGCTTTTTTTTTTTGTAATGGTCAAAAAACTATGGATATATCCTGATTTCACTAGAGCTACCCAACTTTTCGGGCCGATACAGTAAAGCGCAGCCGCGGTTACCCTGTTTTTTAACCTGCTATGGACGCACATTTTGGATGCGTAAGGCTAACCCGCGATTCAGTATCCAGTTTTACGCGTCCTTACCACTTGCCGAAATGGACGCGTATCCATCTCTGCCCGCCACATGTATATGATATGTTAATGATCGATTTAGCTCCGATACAGTAACGTGCATCCAAATTATCGCCTTTTTAACCAGCTTATTTGCCGTGTCTTTACCGGCATATTTACCGCCTACCCTGACCCTGGCATTAGTGTGGTGTTCAGTCAGCTTCGTACCGGACAGCGCCATGGACAACATGTATATTATTGCTCTGGCGCTATTTTCATTTGGTTGAGAAGCAGAATGAGAAATGCTCGAATGAGAAATGCTTGAAATGCTCGGCAGATTGGAGAGGCGAACAGGGGAGCCCAGCAGCAAGGAGAAACCCATCCGACCGGAGAACCCAGCAGCAAGACCGGAAGAAGTATATGATATGTTTCGGTTTGAACTGTAACCATCCATCCATCTCTGGGCATCTCTGAAGCTCCGGACATGGACGCCTTTATGGATGCCGGAGAGATGGGCGTCCACTAGGCATCCTGAGGCTCCGGGTCCAGCGGAGACATGGACGCCTCTACGGCGCCGGAGAGATGGACCCGGAGCCTCAAGTGTCCTGAGGCTCCGGGTCCAGCGGAGACTGGACGCCTCTATGGACGCCTATACGGAATCTCTACAGACATTTCAGTCATGGACATTTGGAAAGAGACAGGAACGTCCATGAATGGAAGCCGCGACCTCGGACATCCAAGGTCGCGGCATCCGTTCATAGACCTTCCCGCCTGTATCTGGGCATCCATGATCGGAGGCCGCGCTGCCTTGAGCGCCCGGCCGGATGTCCAAGGTCGCCGGCTTGGATGTCTGGCCGGGCACTGAAGGCAGCGGGGCCTACAGGAGGGAAGTCCATGAACAGAAGCCGTGACCTTGGCATCTGTTCATGGACCTTCACACCTGTATCCGGGCATCAATAATCGGAGGCCATGCTGCCTTGAGCGCCCAGCCGGACGTCCAAGGTCGCGGCTTGGACGTCCGGCCGGGTGCTCAAGGCAGCAGGGTCTGTAGAAAAGAACCATCCACTTACCTGGTGGAATGACATTTGAAATGACAGGTACCAGCGCACCCTGGATACTGTATAGGCGCTGCACACCGCTCTCTACAGTAAAATGGATTGCGAACGCCTACTGCTTTCAATGACATGCTTTGGACGCTGCTTGGATTTGCGTCTAATTTGAATACTGAATCGAGCGGCTTTTTAACCAAGATGTGCGCGCGGCAAACAAGGGTGCGCCCGGCACTGCCACACTGTTTCTTATGCGTCCTTACTGTATCGGCCAGTTTGTTGTAAAACATTTCTTTCTATGCGCTCTGAGGTGTTGCCTAAGGGGGTCAATTTGTTTTACGATACCCATGTAAATGTTCTATTAGACATAATTATATTTTTTTAAAACCATTCCAACTTCGGTTGTTCATAGATTCACATCTTCAATAGCCTTTCTTATAGTCTGGCTTTATAAAGTATACTGGTGTATATCTTCTGACTCTGCCTTTTTCTTAATTTCATGGTGTTAATATTCTCTTAATTTTCCCTTGTCTCCCTTATTTTCCTGTTACTATATGAGGATGCTTGATCTATTTCATTTTCTTTTAACTATCATGATATTACTTGTATTCAATATTGCATACCTTATGTTACCATACAAGGTATTGTATTTAGTTTGAAATTCATAATTAAAAAAAAATGTTTTGTTAATTTTTAGCTTGACCGTTTCAAAATATATAACTTTGTTTTCGGTTTTTTTTTATTAGTCATTTTATTTGTTTATTGCTGTATTTCTAGAACACACCTCCCTAAGGGGGTCATTTTCTAATGGAATCGCACGAGAAAAGGGACTTTTCATGTGCGATAGCTAAATCAGGGCAGAGTCAGGGTGGAGTCTGCACCGGAAGGGGGGGAGACGGGGCGGTGTCGGGGCGGACTCCGCGATGATTTCGCTAGTGGCGATAAAGTAGGACCCCTCATTGCTGCCAGTAGCGCGCCCAATAGCACCTCCTTTTACGATGGCGCTATTGGGTACGAAAGCCGGCAGCGATGATACCGCGGTGGTGTGATCGCTGCCGACTTTCGCGGCCCGCCCCCCGTTAGCGCCAGGATTCAGGAAGCCACGGTAGTTTAGAAAATCCGGCCCTAAGAAGTTTAAAAAGCAGTATATAACATAATTACATATAATAGATCACAGAATAAAAATAAAAAGCATGTATTCCCTAATGGCTAACCAATGCCTGGTTGTATAATAAAAATTTTTTAGGTTTAAACATTGCTTAGACCAGGGGTCGGCAATTTTTGAATAGATGCCACTTTGGTGGCACATGAACACATTCAACCTGATGCATCGCTTCATGACTGGTCAATAATTCCGGCTCCTTGAACTCAAAGGTTGGCTGCACTGATATTTCGATCAGATCAGTGTGCTGGATGGATGTGCAAATGTTTCCAGTGATGTTAGTATTGTGAATGAGTCATGATGACTTGTTGGGCAGAGTCAGGATCCCATCGGTCCTCTTCTCTCCCTTCTCCAGAGGCAGATTTCATTAGGGAGGATACCTCCACAGCCTACAGATTGAGATAACATTATTGACCTCTAGTTTAAACTTTAGGGTTGCTATTCTGAAGTGAATGTGTACCTCAGCACCAATGAAAATAATTCCATTTGAGTAACAATGGTTTTGATGTTTAGATCCTCTTCTGCGTGATTATTGGGTGTATGAAGGGTCTCTTACCATTCCACCATGCTGTGAAGGTGTCACTTGGATCCTATTCCGATACCCTTTGACGATATCTCAAATACAGGTAATGGCTGCATTTAGAATAACCTTGCATGTGGACATGTGCTAAAAGTTTACCCAATGCAAATATTGACAGGGACATTATATACCACAGCCCTTCAGATAAGTGCATGTCATTTTAAGTAAAGGTTAAAACCTTTGAGTGTATTAAAGCTAGGTAAAGGTCAGAAATGAAAAAAAAAATATATATCACTTCTCTTTTATCTGTTTTTGAAATAAATCTTTACCAGAGCAAAAGGGAAAAATCAATGAGTAAAACAAACTCAAGCTGTTGTAAACTGCTGGTTCTCAAATGTCATTGCTTTTGATAGTAAGAGAATAAAGAATGGGTGATAGGATTCTGAAGAAATCATGAAAGTGCTCCGTTATGCCACGGAAAAAAAAAGCATGATGTTGCTGGTTCGCTGCCACACACAGAATTATGTTTGATTTAATGCCCACTTCCATCTGAAATGTTAATTAGTGATAGTGTTTTCCCCACAAGAGAAGTATTCAGTTCTTCACCCTAAACTAATATCACAAGGTATCAGGAGGAATTTTTTGGACTTTACCGATAGCACTTGTAACTTAAGCCTACCTAAAGCATGATGTTGTGTGCTGTAAAAGGATTTTCTATCAGTATAACACTGAAGCCGAGCCAGAACATTTATTTATTTAAAGGCTTTTATATACCGATTGCCGTTCGCACATCGTATCGGTTTACAAAGAGTACAGCGCTTCTAGAATGGAAGATATAAGTTACAAGAATACAGCACTTATAGAGTGAAGCATAACAGATACAAGCATCGTATTGGTTTACAAAGAATGTTGCGCTTATATGAAGCATAACAGATACATGGGGCAAATTGGAATCATATCGGAAGAGTATAACTATGAAGAATTTAAATCAATCAAACTATAAACTATGTACAATCCATTGGTTTACAAAGCACATTGAGCTTATTATACTGTGGCATAACAGTTCCATGGAGCGGTAAGAACCAAATAGAGATAGCATGCAGCATTGTCCTAGCATTCCATGCCTCAGATGTGTTGCAAGGCCTGAAGAATGGGTGACTTCAAGCTTCTGGTGCGTGAAATTGTAAATCTGAAGTATGAGCCCAGTTATCCCTTACTGCTGTATTTATAACCAGTTCCTGTTGAAAACAAATTCTATAGCTATTATGAAAAATTTTGCAAAATCTAAAAGGTGAATTTTAAAAGACCAACGCGAGATATACGAATATGTTGGGCTGGCGCATGCTGAGCAGATCTGAAACGCAGCATGGGAACGCAAGTATCCCTTGCTGCACACACAAACATTTTTTTTAGCAAAAAAGGGGTGGGGCATGGGCGTTCGGGGATTTTGACTTGAAAGAAGTGCGAAAATATTTCAGTGATCCGATGCATGCTGGAGTCCTCTGACATGTAACTTTACTTCTATGGATGGCATGTAAGTAATAAAATAAAAAATCCAGGCATGACAGCAGGGTTTTAAGGGTCAGCGTTAACAGGGGGGAAGTGAGGCAATTAAAACTGGGGGGTTTGGAAGTCCTATCCCTTAACTGGGTGAACTGAGAACAAACTTGGAAAATGGCCAATGGTATTGGTGCGTGTGGCTTTTAAAATCCCCCCACTTACATAGTAGATGTGGCATTTGCACACATAGGCGTATGCCCTCTTAAAATTGCACGTACAAAATTAAAATTAAAAAAAATGTAAATGAAAATTTTAAAAAAATTGCACGTATATCTACATGCGCTCAGAATATTTTGTAACATGCACACATCAGCACAAATGTTATAAAATTGCTGCGTCCCTGGGCATAAGCAGGCAAATGCGTGCACATGTGCGCCCACGCACCTGTTGAAAAGTTACCAACCCTCTGTTGCACGGGCTTTTCTTGTTGTCCTTTCTGTCTTAATTATTTCAGTCGGGTTTTTAAAAGTTCAGGTTCTATCTGAAAATGAGCTGATTATTTAAGGACCTACAATATATGCGGTTGGAAAAATGAATTTCTGAAAACGTTTGGAAATGTGGCGGATCTGTTGTATGATGCATTCATTTATTTATAGTTTTTAAGTCATGCATCCAAGCCCCAGGATGTGTACAAACAAATTATAGCATTATAATCAAGAAATAAATTAGTCATATCAAAAATTCAGCATTCTAATTACAAACACTAATTACTACAATGAATATTACATAGATCATAAAACAGATGTGGGCAGTGTGGCACACATTCTACTATCTATTGTCTTGAGCTGAAAGAAGAAAGCTTAGAGCAGTGGCTGAGAGGGAAAAATTATACTAGCTGGAAATCTAGATACATTTGATCTGAGATTCATGATCAGTGACTCATATTAAACCAGCTATCTTGTTTTTGCGGAGTGACTTTTACCAAGAAACACCTTGATGGAATCTTAGAAAATGTAAAATATTATGCCTGTATTATTGTCATGCTGCAATTACAATGCTACGACTAACCGTTAGCCAATCAAAATTACAAACAACATTTTAGGTCAGTCAGCTCAGCCAATAAAATTTATACTAATAGGCGTACGGAAAACGATTCGCGGCAAGAAATCGATTCCTGAACCCCGCTGGACTCCCAGAAACTTTTGGCCAGCTTGGGGGGGCCTCCTGACCCCCACAAGACTTGCCAAAAGTCCAGCGGGGGTCCGGAACGACCTCCTGCGTCGAATCGTTTTTGTCTATGGCCGCCGCCATTTTGCGGCAGCCATTTTTGCAAAATGGCGCCGGCTGAAGACAAAAGGATTCAATTGAGGGGGCCGTTCCGGACCGCCGCCGTTCTGGACCACCGCTGGATCCCCAGGTAATTTAAAGCATTTGGGGGGGGATTTAATTTAAAGGGTCGGGGGTGGGTTTTAGTGTGCCGGTTTTCCTGCCCTCCCCCTTCCCCCGATTTACGATTTTTTAACGATAAATCGGGGGAATTGGTATTGTCTTGTGGCCCTAACGATTTTTGACGATTTAAAATATATCGGACGATATTTAAATCGTCAAAAAAACGATTCACATCCCTAATCTGCATCCTTCTGGCTCTGTGGAAGATGGTTCCGCTGCACTTCTCGCTTGCTGACCTCCTGTTCTGCTTCTGAAATCCCACTGCATTTGAACTACTTGAGTGAGTCAGGTTTTGGGAGTTCAGGACTTCTCAGTCTAAACTCCTTCCCAAGGTACTTTCTGTTTTCTGCAATGAGATTTCCCCTCTTAACTTTTTCATTCTTTTGCTTGGGCACACGGCAGAACAAGCTTCACCCTTATTCTCTTGCTGTTTAGTTACTCTCTTCTTTTATGGATATATACTCTGTCACAAAGGGGCAATTGCTGTACAGTCATTTTTGCATATTATAGGAACACACAGCAAGGACACTTTGGAGGTAATTTTTCAAATCGCATTAGGGCCTTATCGCATGCAATAAATAACGCATTGCGAGATGCATATGCAAATTTTAAAAATTTACTCAGGTGGGGAAAAGTAGATGAAAATGAGGGGGTGCTTAATGTTACATGCAATAGCATAACGCATGCTATTGCGGGATTTAACTACACCTTTTTTCCTGGCGCTATGCTGTGCATTATGGCCAAAACAGGATTTGCACTAAATCTCCTCAAATCTGTTTCGGGGGGGGAGGGGGAGGAGGGAGAAAGAGAGAGAGAGAGAGAGACTCTGGGGAGGCACACATATTACTCAACTTTTTATACCACTGTAAGAAGGGCCATTTTGAACTCGGGGTGAGGTTTTGGTGGTGGGCTAGGTTTTGGGGGGCACAGTCAGAGGTATGAACAGCACAATAGACATCAGTGAAGATTTCTAGCGATAAAAGGTATAAAAGGATGAGATTTGTACAATGTACTCTCGACCTAACTTGATGCATGCTCTTCCTAGCTGCTAACAAACGAGGGCCTGGATTTTCTAAGGTCGCAGACCTTGGAGAATCCAGCGGTAACGGGGGGGTGGGAGGGCGAAGCCGGGGACGGGCCTGCAAAAGCCGGCAGCAATCGCACCTCCGCGATGCAATTGATGCCGGCTTTTGCACCCAATAGCACCATCATAAAAGGTGGTGCTATTGGGCACGCTACTGCCCAATCAGCGAAGTCATCGCGGAGTCCACCTCAATGCCGCCCCGACTCTTCCCCTTCCGGTGCGGACTGAGTTTGTGCCTAACTAGACAGGAATGAATATCCCTTGTAAGTCAGGGTATGTTAAATACGATCCGATTCTCTAAAATTCACAGCTAATACCCTTCTTAATGCTTGCATTGTGCCAAAGAAAGCTTCCTTCCAGTGTTCATAAGGTGTTATATGCACAGGCAATGTGTCTAGGTGTGTTGTAACTAATCAGACCAGTTGTACTCAATATAATGGAACAATTTCTTCATCTTTCTGCCCCATTTTCTTGGTCTCTGATTGCATCAATTGATACTTGAGGATCTTCTCTATCTCCATTTGATCCACAGAATACTTGTTTGGTATTGACACTTCTATCAACAGTAGTGCCCTTGTGATTTTCTCCTGTATCACAATTCAATATTCTTGCATCTAGCTTTTTATGTGTTGGAATGGGAATGTTACAGGTGATCTCAACATCTTCATTCTCTACAGTTCTCTAAGGTACATGATTCCAGTGCTTTTTTGGTACAGTGGATAAAATTTATACAATTTCTAGTGGATGAGTCATACCACCTAATTATCTTTCTGTGTACACACCTTTCTACATCAGAACTTGTCATCCAGCAACAAGGAGGCCAATATTCAGTTCCATAAATTCAGCGGGATAAATGTCCCACTGATAGCATAAAGTTATGTGGCTACATGTAGCTGGATAATAGCTTTAAAAACAAACTGACTATGTTTGAGTATCTATAAAAGGTATCCAGGTAAGTAGTACTTTGAAAAAAAAAAAAAAGATATGAAGGGGGTCTGTGACCCACTTTTCTCCCTCCCCCCATGAAATGGCATCCATTGCCTTATTGGGCCTTGCTTCCCCCACTCCACTGATTTCAAAAAAAATTTCAAGTTTCGTGGGCCAAGCCACTTCCCCAACCTCCATTTTCCCATTCTCATTAAAAAGAAATTGCGATCCCACCTCAGACCCTACTTGCACCCACCCATTGCAAATAAGTAGTAGACTGGCTACCCCCACCCCCACCCCCACCCAGGCCCTCTCCCATTCCCCTGAAACTTATAATAATTCCCTGCTAGGAATAATTCCCGGCACTACCCGTATCCTCCAACTACTATATCTTACTCTGGGATCACTTGATTGGTTTTAAATTACCATTTCCTAGGACAATAATTTCCCAAATCCTATTTCTTAACGTGACAGTATCTCTAGGACTCCTTTTGCAATGCTCTCTCTTTCTTCAGTGGGCTACTTTCTGCGCAGCACTAGAATGCTTCTGCATTTATGGCTTATCTACCAAGTTTCTTTCTCTGTTTGCGCCTAGTGTATCTGCAATATCTTTAGACATCTCTCCAATTCTTTGTGTGGGTGCCCTATGAATACCGACATCATAATGCAGAAAGAGAGATGTCGTACAAATTAGAAACATATGAGACATGCATTTTTTTGACCGTACTGAAATAGAATCCTCAAAAAATCTCTTAGACATATTTATCTAATTTCATGAAACTTGAGCAAGACTGGATTGCTCCATTAGAAGGGAAGAAGATCAGTGTAGAGTATATTTTCTTTAGGGTCCCTAACAGCAAAGGTACACGTGTTCTTTAAACCTGCATAGAGCAAGCTGATTTTCAAACTCAAGCTATCTGTGTTCACTGTGCTTGAATGTCAAGTCATTAATGGAGCTAAAAGTATGCCTGTACCCCACACAGGCTATAAAATGCTGACATAAAGAACGCACATTAGCAATATACCCAATACATGTGTACATTTTGTAAAATGAATGCCCATACATAGTTTTCAAACACATCTCTGAAACGGCCCCCCATGAACACTTTTTTCCTCTGGCCAAAAGTACACGCATTATGAAAGTACCTTCAAGTGGCTAAATAATCACTTACCCGGATATGGCAGGTGGGTTACTCTAATTTGACTCACATAAAAGCATTTGAAAATTTACCTCGTGGGCATTTCTTACTTAAATTTGACAAGTGGGTGGCACTGCTTCCCTGTTTGGGTTATTTATCTAGGGAACAGTTTTCAAATAGCCCACATACTTTTAAAGTATGGCCACTTTTAATGAACATACTTTATGCTAATTTTCAAGCAGAAAGAACATGGGTACTTTTTCTTTGAAAATTAGTATATGTGCTTAAAGCAACTGAAATTTTTTTTTTTGTGGGTCAGCTGAGAGGGGTAAAATAGTGCACGTACTTGTGAAAGTGCCATGTATGCACACTATTTTCAACTCGGCGCCTAAACATGCCTCTGAGAATGTCCTTTTAATTTGGATAAACGTATCCACCCTATAGAAGACCAATAAGTAGTTTTATCCAGCCAGAGGGAAGCTATTGTCATCCAAACTATTTTAACCAGGGAAATATCTTTGAAGATTGCCCTCATAGTTAGCATGGACAACTGGAAATCCAGACAGTGGCTTATTAAAATTGTTCAATCTTTTCTATGTCTGGCTAAAGTAAATTAAATTACAGTCTAGCAAAACTGAGTTCAAAAGACAAATGGTGACATATAAATAACCCTTTAAGGTCTTTTTGTTGGTACCAAAGAAATGCAAATGTCTGAATTTTCTTTGAAAGTCAATAGCATGCTCTTTCACACTTACTGATGATGTTTATCTCCTGTCTTCCCAGCAAAGGGGAGGGCACCTTTGGCTGACAGCCTATGCTGTATTATTTGCTAGATTACACTGACACCAAGTAGAAATAACTGTAAAAGGGAGATACCAAAATTTAGTATAATTAACCTCTCTCATTCAGCCTATGAAACAGAAATTTATATTTGAACTAAAAAATTGTAGGCTTTTGTATCAGAGCTAGGGTGGGTGATACCTGCCTGGCGCTAATGAGTGGAAAGGAACTGAATACTAATGAGCCTTTTTAATTAGGGATAAAAGCGGGCTGTCTTATGTTTAGAGAGTCAGAGATATAAAAAAGGAAGAGAGAGAGATGTAACCATGATGAGAAGCCTTAATTCCAACTTTAAGTTTGTTGGCTTCTGACAACAAAGAAAAAAAATTTCAGGTAGTTTTCTTGCAGTTATTATTTGAAGAAAATGACTTAGAATTGAGTCAGCTGTTTATTTTGTAGTGAGGGAAAAAAGTGATTTGCAGATATTGTCTGTATTACAATCCTGCTTGTGGGATAGGCCCACAAGCAATCCCTTACCTCTCCGCTGACATCCTGATGCCATCCATTGCGGCTTGGAGGCCACTGCCACTGCCGTCGCTGACTTTTGGGCTTTCTCCTCGCGGCCTGGAGGCCGCCGCCATTGCCGCCATCGACCAGGCCTCCAGCAGCCTGATGCTACCACCAGCACCATCCCTCTGTGGCCTGGACGCTGCCGCTATCCCTCTTCACAGCCAGGAGGCTACCGCCAAAGTTGCTCCTCTTCATGGCCTGGAGGCCGCCGTCAACCACGTTGCTTCCTGAGACCTGGGTACCGCCTCCTTCATCTCTTCGCAGCTAGGCCGCTGCCAGCTTTCTTCTTCAGTGGCCTGGAGGCCGTCCTGAAGCTCTTCTCCAGGAGGCCGCCGCTGTCCACATCCTCTTCCGCAGCCAAGATGCCACACCGGAGCTCCTCTTTATGCGGCTTGGAGGCCGCCATCATCTTCCTGCTTCGCGGCAGCTCTACTCCACTAAACACGATTTTTGATCCAAAAAATACCTGATTATCAATTTAACCCTAAACTCTTTGCTTATATATCAGAACTTACTAAGACAAATCCACCTTCTTTTCCCCAGGATAACTTACTTACAACAAAAATGCAATGAATTTGCATATTTCTTCAGTGACAAGATCTCTATATTAGTTAACAATATTTCTCACACTAACATACAACAGATCACTTTGCCTATCAATCCTGAATTATCTTGGACACATTTTGAAAATGTATCAGCATCTGAAATTGAGACATTAGTTAACAAAATGAACCATGCAGTCCATCCACTCAATGCTATTCTGACAAAAATACTAAAATCAATACCTAATATCATTGCCAGTTCCCTAGCGGGTATTATCAATACTTCCTTAGACCAAGGACTCTTTCCCGATATATTGAAATGTTCTGCTAAACCAATATTAAAAAAACCCAAACTAGATATAACAGACCCGAGTAATTTTAGACCCATCTCTAACCTACCTTTTATAGCCAAACTGATAGAAAAAGTTGTTAACCAACAACTTACAGAACACTTAGACACCAATAATATTTTATATTCCGCACAATTTGGATTCCGTAAATTTTTTAATACAGAGACCTTACTCGTCTCTCTTATCGATACTATTTTAAGAGGACTAGATAACGGCCAATCTTATCTTTTAATAAAGCTGGATATCTCTGTAGCCTTTGACACGATAAACCATGAGATTTTAATAAATAGGCTTGTTGAAATAAGGTTATCAAACATCACTCTCCAATGGTTTAAATCATACTTAAAAAAACGATCATTTAAAGTCAAAATTGGGGTCTTTGAATCCGACCAAATTGAGCATATCAATGGAGTACCTCAGGGTTCCTCCCTATCCGCCATACTTTTCAACATCTATATGTTGCCACTGTGCAAGTTATTAGCTGGCTTAGGAATTACGCATTATATCTACACAGATTACATCCAAATCTTACTTCCTATTAAGGATACTATTAAAAACACTCTTAAATTATGAGAAATTTATCTTGTATCCATATAACGACTTTTAACTCATATGAGCTTAAATCAATCAAAAACAGAGGTTCTATTGATCTGTAATACATTGAATGACAACACTAACCTTGAAATTAATACCTTAAAGCCCAAATATACCATTGTAAATGAAGTAAGAGAGACTTAGAAATAATTTTAGATAGTGAAGTATCTTGGAAGAATTTTATCAACACCCTAATTAAAGATGGCTTTTTCAAGCTTCATATTTTAAAGAAATTGAAACCTCTCCTTCATGCCAATGATTTTAGAATTGTTTTCCAAGCAGTCATCTCTAAAATAGACTACTGCAACGCCCTGTTACTGGGCCTTCCTGCATCTACCATCTGCCCACTTCAACTACTTCAGAATGCTGCTGCGCGACTTTTAACAAACACCAGAAAATATGAGCACATAACTCCAATTTTAAAAGAATTGCATTGGTTGCCGATTACTTTTAGGATAAAGTTTAAGACATTAGTTTTAATTCATAAGACGATATTTAATGAAAAATTGAATAGTTTAATGCTGCTTTACATTGTCATGCTCCACAGTGAAATCTGCATTCTGCAGGTAAGGGAATATTAACAATCCCGTCCCCCAAATTGGCACATTTAAATTCAGTAAGAGAGAGAGCACTATCCCTAGCAGGATCAAGGTTATGGAATGCACTACCACCAGAATTAAGGCTAGAAGTGAATTCGCAGACTTTTAAAAATAAATTGAAAATGTGGCTATTCTTGCAAGCATTTACATGAAGAGTTCAGTATCGAAGAAAGTATTTTTTTTAGACTAGTTATATTTTGTTTTAATAATATCTATTATGTTTTATGATGTATTATTTTATGCTATTTTAGATTGGATTCAATATTTTGGTATTGTTTATGCTAGTTTAGATTAGATTTGATATTCTATTTACAATTAATGTTTATTTTATTATTTTTTTCTTATGTATATTTTACCTGTTTTCGCTTGTACATGTGATGTAAACCAGTATGAAGCTACCCTATAAAAATAAATAAACAAACAAACAAATAAATAAATAAATAGAACATATACTAATACTCTGGCCAGAATTTTGCTGCAAATTTGGATTTTTTTTTTCTTGAACTGAACTGAGATATTGGGTCTTTATTAACTTACAAAAGGAACTGATTTTCTTAATTTTCAAATGCAAATAATTTTTTCTTTTACTATAATGCCATGTGCCTTGTTTCCTATATCCTGATGTGTAATATAATTGTGCATGCACTGATTTTTGTTTGAAGTACTTGGGTGTTTTATTTTATTTAATGCTGTTTTTATTTTCTGCTCCAGCCTCTCCTCCTCATCCCTTTAGTTGTGTGGGCATGTTACATATGTTCATTATAAATCACACAGCTGAGAGGTAGAGTTATTTGTGTGGCCCCCTCCCATAGATGGTAGGGGTTCACACACAATTAATGGTGCTTTTACTACCAACATTACCTGGATAAGTGACCTTTCCTCTCTTCTTTTCCATTACCAATCTTTCACATCCTGCATTCCTTTTCTCTCACAATAAGTTAACTTTTGCACATATGGGTTCAGATCTTTGGAACAAGATCCCTTTAGAAGTTCAAATTGCCTCATTTCTTTCTACTTTCCAGTCCAAGCTGAAAACATATCAGCTTTTGAAGTTCAGCATTTCAATCTTGATCTAGATGTTACGGTGCCGGTCGCGACAGTCATGACCCGGCCCTTACCTCCTTGGTCCCGTTCCGTCTCCAAGAGCCTGCGGCCTGTTTTGCGGTGTCCCCACGGGGGGGGGGGGGACGCCACCGAGAAACCCTTCCTGGACGCCGTCTTCCTAGGCGCGTGCGCACATGAGCCGTGCTTATGAAGGCCTTTTCCCGCCACTGAAGGCTCTGCCTTACCCCTGACATCAGACGCTGCGGCCTATGTAAGGCCGCCATGGAGCCCAGGACTTTGCCTTGCAACGGGGTTCCTTGCGGTTCCCAGTTGCTCTGAGCCCCGGAGCGTGCTATTGCGTTAGCAGCTCCGTTCCTGCCTACGGCTTGCTACGCTTCTGTGTCCAAGTCCTGTGTTTGCTTTTGCCTAGTTCCAGTAACCTGTCCTGCTTCAGTTCCAGCTTGGTTCCAGTACCTTTCCTGCTTCAGTGCCAGCCTGGTTCCAGTAACCTGTCCTGCTTCAGTTCCAGCTTGGTTCCAGTACCTCTCCTGCTTCAGTGCCAGCCTGGTTCCAGTAACCTGTCCTGCTTCAGTTCCAGCCTGGTTCCAGTACCTGTCCTGCTTCAGTTCCTGCCTGACCCCGGATCCCTGCCTGCCTGCTTCAGCTCCAGCTTCCGTGATCTCCTAAGTCCCAGAGGCCGGGCTCCTACGGGCTCCTCCCGGGGGAGCACCAGCTTCCTGGGTGAAGCTCACCGTCCATCGCCTGCCTGGTATCGGCCTCCTGGCCTGCCCTCTAGCAGAGACTATAGTCCATCTCTCTCCAGTCTCCTGCAAGCCAGCCCAAGGGTCCACTAAAACAGATAATCCTCAACACTAGAAGCATTCTTTTACTTTCTCTAATTCTGCTTATCATGCAATAATGTACCTCATAACTCACTGTGCTGTCATATTGTAAGGTGCTCTGGTCAGGATACTATGGAGAGGACAATTTTTAAAGGCATTTGTATGGATAAAGAGAGATTTCCCTGCATAAACTGGCTGTCTGAGAGTGAGAACTGTACTCCTTGACAACTAAACGTACACAATGTGCACACTTTTAGCATCATTTAGGAAGGACTTTCTTGGGGGAGTTGTTTGGGTGGGATTGTAAAATAACATACATCTATTGTATTTTTAAGACTTTAAGTATTATTTTTATGTAGAAAATTCACCCACACAAAAAGGGCATGCAAAATGTCCATGGCTGCTTTGTTTTCTTAATATGATTCAAAGTGAAAGTGTTATGGGAGCACTGAGGGAGCGGTCCCACTCGAGGGGATTGTGTGCTCTTGAGCCTCGGCACAGTCCCAGATGAATCCAAGAAGCACCGAGGGTAGGTGAGGCATGTCCCAGCATGGGTGGAAGCTGACAGTCCAACCTTCTGCCAGACCTGCATGCTTCTGGAACCAACAATCATGATGTTAGTAATGAACAGTCCTCCGACTGTTCCTGGCCCTTTCGGACCTGCCGCTGGAATGGCAAGAGCAGGCCGGACTCCGGACGAGGGCAGACGAAGGCTCAGGACAAGGCACTGGAAACAAAGACACAGGAACAAGGCACTGAAGACTCAAACAAGGCAAGGTTCAAGGTATTCAATGAATTCAGGCAAGAATTCAGAAGCAAGCGAAGTACTGGGTTGAGCCCTACCACGCAGCGCGCCCTACACAGCCCACCGTAAATGGGCGGACCCAATGGGCTGGTCACGGACCACGCTAGAGTATAAAGCAGGCTCCAGACGAGGTGTGGAATAGCTGAACTGGAACATGGCGAAAATACAGTAGAAGCCTGTACCAAGGCACGCCCTAAACAGCCCATCCTAAGCTGGTCGCGGACCATGCGGGAATGGCACAGGTTCAGTCAGAGTCTTAGGCATGGACAGAGCAAGCTCAAGTATCCAAGGGCGAGACAGAGTTCAAAACACAGCACCAAGATGGAACTTGGCTTCAGGCAAGGATACAGGACCAAGACGGGACTTGGCTTCAGGCAGGCTTGAGCTGCGGACATGAAGAAGGATGGCGACAAGGAACCAAAGGTAGCAGGCATCAGGACAGGATCACAGACATCAGGAATGGAACTGGAACATGAACATAGGGAACAGGTAACACAGGACATGGAGCTCCAACGAAGAACATGGACCTGACGGAGTGCTGGAAGGCAAGACTTCCAGGAGCAGGAAACTCCGATGCAAGGCAAGGCAGAACTGAAAGTGAAGCCCTTTTATAGGCCAGAAAGCAGGCAACTCTCTGGGAGGAGTTCCGATGGGCCACATCTGGCTGGCCCAATAAGTATAGAGAGAAGCTGCGGGCCGACCCATTAGAGAGAAGGGTGGGGCCCAAACAAGAAAATCCAAGCTGAGACTGGAGCAGGCTTCAGGCAGGCCCAAATGACATCGAAGGCCTCCCAGGCCGTGGAGCAAAATCCAGAAAGCCGGTTCAAGCGAGGCCCCGGCTTCGGAGTGGCCTCCAGAGAAAGGTGAGAGGCCTCCCATGGCTCCAGCTACAGGAGGAATCATAACAGAAAGTAGGTGCGTACTTTCGCTTTGGAAATTGTTGCAAAGTCTGCAGGTAAAAAGTAAACATGGATTTTGTTCCAATGCATTTTAAAACTTGCCCTGTGAATGCTAAAAATATAAGAAGTAGTGGATGTGTCTAGTGTGCATACCCTTTGAAACAATGTTGTCAAGTATGTAGCTTAAATCATTTTGAGTGGGCTGGAGATTTTTAATACTGCCTCCTTAATCTCACTGATTCTCTTTCAGAATTAGTAGAATTTGTATGCCATTGTTAATATGGCCTCTGTTCATATTCGTGTCTTTTTTCCTTTCATTGTATTCCAAATGATTCAATTACAGTATTAATATAGATTTCATTCACAGTGAAATTTCAGATCCTTTGAAAGTTTAACACACATTAATAAAGAATAATTGTTTACACCTTTATAAGTATAAAAGAAATGGCCATGAGCATGACTAGACCAGAATGTTAAATAAAGAATCTCCTGACATATTTTTCCATGCTACTGTTTACTATTTCTAAAATTTGAAAAAAAAAATCATGCAACGAGATCTGTTAATCTCTTTTGATGGTTGAATTGGCATGTACTTGAAACTTGTGAAAAGTGACTATGTCATCCAGTTTTCAATACTTTGTACTCTCTGTTTCTTACCTCTCGTAAACATTCTGTTTCTGTGGCCAGCTATCCCAAAACTCTTTGGGCCTGAGATAATGCTGGAGAATAAATGCTTGTGTGAGGAGGAAATGGAAGGTCTGACACCAGGAGACCAGGGCCAGGGCCTCTGGCCAGATCACTCAACTGCAGGAACAATGGCTTGCCAGTGCCAACAAATGTTTTCTATTAACCCCTCTTGGTATGCTAAATCAATGATAAAACACTCCAAAATCTTTGAATGAAAGTGCAATCGTCAAACAGTATTCCATATATGTACCTTTGTTTTTTCTGCCTTCCAACATATAGAATATTTATGGTAAAGAATTATGTGAAATGGGTCTGGGTCTATCTGTATTCGGGCAAAATACCTCTCCAAATAAGCCACCATTTCTCTTTAAAGATGTGTGTAAAATAAGCATCTTAAAAGTGCCCTCAGAAAGGTGAATGTTAAAAGCCCTGCATGCACAAGCTGGGCTGGCACACACTGAGTGGATTTTAAAAGCTGCCTGAGGACACACATATCTCCTGCTGCATGCACAAAGAAAAGGTTTCTGAAAAGGGGTGGAGTGTGGACGTGGTCTGGGAAGGGCCTGGCCAAGAACTGTGCACGTAAATGCTTACATGTCCTTCCGTGTGTCGGGGGTTCCCTGCCGCGTAAATTTACTGCTGCCATGGATTGCGCGTATCTTTTAAAACTAACACATTTAGACAAGTCAGCGGATTTTTAAGGGTGGGGGGCTAATGGGGGTAAGGGAGACTATTAAATTAAGGGAGTTTGCAAGTCATATCCCCAAACTGGGAGAACTGGGAACGAACTGGGAAAACGACGAATGGCATTGGTGTGTCCCTTGTAAAATTCCCCCACTTATGTGGTAGACACGGGATTTGCACGCACATGCGTGCGTCCGTCCATTTAAAATTGAATGCACATGTTTGCGCATCCAGGCTATTTTATAACATGCACACAAATACCCACGTATGTTATAAAATGGCCACATCTCTGGGTATGGGCTGAAGGACATGTGCACAAAAAGTTACCATCATATAGCTAGATTTATCAAAATGTAATAATTTTCGCATGAATAATGCCTGTGATAAAGAAAAGGGGTGTGACTATGATCATTTAAAAGTTACTGTATTGTGTGCTATAGGTACTTTACTGCTTCCCAGACAGGCATTTCTCATGAGAGAGAGAGAGAGAGAAAGACTCTTTATGAGACTTTCATATTAGTCAACTCTTTACACCACTATAGGAAGGCCACCTAGTAACGCAAGGTGAGGTTTTTGTGGTGGTCTATGGTTTTGGGGCCAGTTTTACAAGCACAGTGTGATGTATGAACAGCACATTATACATCAGTGAAGATTTGACATGGTTTGGAAGGAGGAAAGTCACACAAAGATGAGATTTATACAGTGCTGTCTCACCCTAGCTTGATTGTACCCTGGTAGAGAGTCCATCAAGCTATGGCAAAAGAACATTGTAAAAATCTCACTTTGTGTGACTTTACTCACTCCAAATCAGGTCAAATCTTCACTGATGTGTACTGTACTGTTCGTACGTCTCACTATGCATGTAAAATTGGCCCCAAAACCATACACCACCACCAAAACCTCATCTCGAGTTACTAGCTGGTCCGCCTATAGTGGTATAAAGAGTTGTGTGCCACCCCAGAGGCTCTCTCTCCCTCTCTCTCCCTCTCTCTCTGCAATAGCATCCATTATGCTAACACACTGTGCTTTAATACCCCTCATTTTCATTAACCCCTTCCCAATCCTGCCCCTATGAATACATTTAAAAAATTAGCATTTGCACCACATGTAGATATAAGTATTGTGGGCATTAGGGCAATAACGTCATAATGCATTTTGATAAATGACCCTGATAGTTTGCAACTATGAAGGAGGTTCAGAAATTGTCCTCAATATACCCATTTTCCAATAGCGCTATAACCCTCAGAATTGAGAATTTTATTTATAAAGTGAAAAGGGTGGGGTACAGTCTACATAGTCAGTGTCTGACGGATGGTCAGACACTGACTATGCTCAAGAAATACCTGCTCAATATTACTAGAGAGCAGTAGAAATACCATAATTATAATTTCTTTTCATTGCTAAACTACAGTTTGCACTCACCAAATTAAACTTTTCCCTAAAACTTGGCAGGAAGAGTTGGCCCTTTTGGCCTGCCAGTGTTCAGAAAAATTAGTTTGGGACAAATGAGAAGAAAAGAACATTACATTTTCAACTTTAAAATTTACAAAAATATTCAAAGGAAAGCTGCTTGTATTGTTTCTGTTTTGACAATTAACCAGGGCAAAATATGCATGCTAAAAGTATCCATGTACTTTGCACTTGCTATTTGAGCAGGCAGCCAAGCAGAGACAAAATAGTATGTGTACACTGTTTGCCTCCCTTTGCTTGACCATATCTACAGGTGAATCTTTTTCCCATGGCTAGATATACACACACTACAAAAACTTATTTTAACCTAAGCTAAATCACTATTACCCACATATTGAGAATTATTTTTGTTAAGATACATACATTGGTATAATTTTTTTTTTTCACTTTGAAAGTAAATATAAAGGTGATTTTTAAAAATAAATGTCTTGGCATCCACCCTTTAAATCTGACTCAGCAATCAACTGAGGGAAATTCAATTAGTAGGGTAGAAAATGTTGACACCTTGGATCAGAAGCAACGTCCAATTGTTAAACTCAGCAACTAGTAGCCTCCTAGACAATTTGAAAACTTTAAAGTAATCAGAAAAGTTACCAGATTGTAGATAGGATGCCTGTATTAATATATAAATATAACATAATTTTTGCTGCAACTAAGAAACTTCATTTTTTTGTCATTTCAGATAGAAGAGTTTAGAAGATTGAAAACACATGTTAAAGGTGCAGATCTTCAAGAAGGCTGTGATGGGATATTGGGAGATAATTTTAGACCAACTCAACCACTTAGTGATAGAATCATCAGAGCAGCATTTCAGTAGTAGAAGACAGCAATTCAAATTCATCTTTCAGGTACAAAAGTTGGCAACAAAATCATAATTACAGAACTAATCATGCTTTATTGATGTTGAGTGAAAACTGGGCCTGTGGAATTTTGATAAAAACATGGAGTTCAATTGAACAAAATGAGATTGGAATCACTGTAAATCTTATGAAAAAATTCCTCATTATGAATCTTGTTTGTTTAAACACCATTACCCCATCGTGGGGTGCCCTGGATTAAGGGGGGGTCACACAGTTCCCAGGGCAGCTCCTGAATATCCCAGACCTCTCTTTCGTTCAAATGTCCACTCCAATCTCTGGGAATGCTGGGGTTTATTCAGCGATATGTGTGTGGGGAGGTGGGGGTGGGGGGTTGGTTCAACCTTCTGGGCTCCTGTTGTGTAACTAAGTCTTAATCATGATCTCACATCCCAATTCTCTATCAATTTCACTGGTTGATAAATGTTCACACTAGAAGAATCTTCTAGGAGGAAAGGAACTCTTGAATAAAGCACAGAGTTGAAGGATGGTGTTCAAATGAAAATGTACTTCAACTTAAAAATAAAGATCCAGGCTAGGATTGTAAAAATCATGAACAGCAAAATAAAAATCATGATAACAAAATCAGTGGTCTCTTTATCCTCAACACTTCCTCTTTTCTCTCTTCTTTCTATATCCAAACCAGTTTCCAATATCCCTTTCCCATGTAGGGTAGGAAAAGTCTCTTCAGCGACCAGCATAAGGCAAGGAGTCAAATGAAAAAAATCCCCTTGTCCCAAAAATTAGATGACTCCAACTACTCTTCAAAAAGTCCTTATAATATCAGCAGTCTTACCCACTATTTACTGGATATGGGATAAAACAGCCAATGTCCAATTACCACAGCAAGGTGGTACAGGCCTTTGGAACTGGTTACCAAAATCTTTAGAACAATATCTTCACTTCCAAAGGCTCTGTGATAGGAAAGGGGGCATGTTTTATGGTAATAGCAGTTTATCACAAAGTGCACTATGAGAGAGAGAGAGAGAGAGAACACCTAGCCATAATGCCATCATACTAGGTAGGTATTTATACCTCTATATGAGGTCTACTTAGACACTCGAGGTGAGGTTTAAGTATTAGTGTAGGGGGTTAGGGGCCACTTTGACATTCAAAGTGAGACGTACGAACAGAACAGTGCTCTCCTGTGAATATTTGATGACCTTCGGAGTGAGGAAATTCACACAAAGATGAGATTTGTGCAATGTTCTCTCAACCTAGCTTATGTTACCCAGGTAGAGAGTCCAGGTTGAGAGAACATTACACTGTTCTGTTCGTACTCTCACTTTGAATGGCAAAGTGGCCCCTAACCTCCTACACTAATACCTAAACCTCATATAGAGGTATAAATACCTACCTAGTATGAGGGCATTATGACTAGGTTCTCTCTCTCTCTTTCTCTCTCACTCTCTCTCTCTCTCTCTCTCAAAAGGTGTAGCAAATCATGAAGCCAGCCCACTTGGCCCCAAACCCCTCCCCTTTTTCTAATTCGCATTGCACTATGCGTTAAAGGCGATTGTGCATGCGAAAATGCTTGGGGGAGCTCAAACCGAAGGGAAACACTATAACCAGCATGATAAATTGGAAGAGCACTTAGAGATACCACAGTCACAATACAATACACATAACAATTAGATTTCTGTTCTTTTTGAGGAAGAACATACCTATACTCTTTATTCCTTACATAAGTTATCAGGGAAGCACTTAAAAAATTATATAGTTGTACCTCAATAATACTGTAAGACAATCTAGTCTCCTTGGGTAAGACCTCATCAGAAAAATTAGGCCCACACAAGCCACTTCCAGTCAGAAGGTGGGGAACAAGGGGCTCACCAGCCCCTTCTACCAACTTAATATGGATGTTAACTTTCAAACTGGCTTGCGGGCGTACATTTGCGTGCTTATGTCAGTCCACACCCAGGGATGTGGCCATTTTATAACAAGGATGCGAATATGTGCGCATGTTATAAAATAGTCTGGCCAGGTGCACATGTGCACTGAATTTTAAGTGTGCATGCACCTGTGTGCGCAAATCCCATTTCTGCAACGTAAATTGGGGGATTTTAAATGGGGCACGCACTGATGCCATTGCCAGTTTTACATAAAACCCTGTAGGTCTGCTTAGTTTTCTTTATTTTTTAACTTACACATCATCCATAGCAGAAGTAAATTTATGCGGCAGGGGACCTTGGTGCATGCCTAGGCGCGTAAGTATTTACCCGTACATCTCTGGTTCACATCCTGAAATGCCCATGCCATGCCCAGACCATGCCCATGTCCTGCACCTTTTCGAAATGTCTGGAGATGTTTACTTGGCAGGAGTTACTCAGTTGCCAGGCAGCTTTTAAAATTTGCTAACGAACCCAACTTATTCGCACCTTCCCTAATTAATATGCACTCTGGGCTTTTAAAATTCAGCTCACAATGTGTACCAAAGAATGGGAGGAACTATCGCTTCTCCAGAAACACCCAGCAAAGACTGGCAGGGAACAAATTACAAAAAATATTCTGATCATACTATTTCTAGTCACATTTCCAGGGATGAAAGGACTTACATATCTTGTCAATTAACCATTAATGTGAACCCTGTGGGAGATCAATAAACCATTAAACTGAATTAATCCTCAAAAGAAGCGCTCACACATTCAGATCCTATTATGCCCCATAAGAAGTAAGCTGGCATCCCCAGGAAAAAGCTAATGATGTGGAGAAGTCTGGCCAAACCACTAGGTTCAGTGCTCATTTTCACTAATACAACTCCAAATCAAAAATGGCGATATTATTATACAAATAAATGGTTAGAATAAGGAGTTTCAAATGAAGGTACTGAATACCTTTATTTTATAGGGCTTTTTTTCTCACTTTTTTCTAGAATTTTACATTTATTTGAGCATTAAACATATCCAATGCAACAAAATTAATATCCATGCACCCTATATATACTTCTATGAGGATCATAACAATTTTCACAAATTTTACTCAATACGTTAAACATGTAGTAGAAATACAATTTGAAATATCTGTGGCATTAAGGGCAGTCACCATTTTTACAATACCATACTTAAGCAGTTGACAGCTCTGCAGTGAGAACCTCAAGGAATGAAATTGCTTATGCCTATATTATTACTCCAACCAATACCCCTTTAAGCAGACCAGGCCATCTGCAAAGCAGTCAAAATAGAAATAACCAAATCTAATCAGAAAACCCCACATTACAATCAGCGCCAAATAAATATTCCTGCCCCTGAACATGGGATCAACAGTTGACTGTCATTCTATGAGGTAATAGCAGAATCTCAGCTTTTCAATCTCAATCTTCAATTTGTTGCCAGAGGATGTGGTTAATGCAGTTAGTGTAGCTGGGTTTAAAAAAGGTTTGGATAAGTTCTTGGAGCAGAAGTCCATTAACTGCTATCAATCAAATTGACTTAGGGAATGGCTTCTGCTATTACTGGCATCAGTAGCATGGGATCTTCTTAGTGTTTGGGTATTTGCCAGGTTCTTGTATCCTGGTTTGGTCTCTGTTGGAAACAGGATGCTGGGCTTGATGGACCTTTGGTCTGACCCAACATGGCAATTTGTTATGTTCTTATGCTCTTTATTACGTCAGGTGCCAATTGCTTGCAGACTGAGATAATTGAAAATCACCTAAAAGAGAACACAGGAAAAACATTCCCTCCCACAAAGGAAAATCATAGCTAGGTCTATAACAATGAACAAATTCAAACACTAGTCTCAATTCTATTATTAATGTAAATGATGTGCACTGTCTGTCGATAAAAACATAAGAGATCATTTATTCCTCTCATCATTTTCATCTGCAGGAGGGAGGGGATCATAATGGTCAGGATGAGGGTTCTTAATCAATGCACCGTTTGGCAACCGGTACTCAGTTTAAGCTCTGTCAGTCCAACCATCCTAGTGATGGTACTGCACAATGTTTTTATAAACATTATGACCTACTTTTATGTCCCAAATCTTTTTATCCAGTGCGGATGAATAATTTGGATTATTTTGCACAAACTATTTGTCAGTTTTGTCTTTAATAATGCATTTATCCAAATGTTCTAGGATCCATTCCTCACAATGCCTCTCCACATAGTTGATGACATACACAGAAACATAGGGATAGTACAAACCAAATAAAGCCCAGAATTTGCGCCATATCATTCTTTACACTTGCGATGCCCTCTATAAGGTCTGTCCATGCTCAATTGTGCTTGGGACAACCCAAGACTGGTCCTGCACTTCTCTTGTGATTGGGTGATCCAGAAATTTACTACTCCCTAGATCCCCAGGTCCATTGCTAGGTGTTGATTCATTACCAGAGAATGATGAAGGCCCCTCCGATTGACTTCAATGAGAAGATACTGAAGAGGATATTTGACTTTGGGCCTCTCTCTGACAGGGAGCACTACAAACATATGGTCTATAAACATTCTGCAAAATTCTAGCATAATTGCTCGGTTCCAGACTAATACATTGCTGTGTGAGGAGACAATCACAAATCTCCTCTAGGCACTGTCTGCACTCACTGCCACATTCCACTCATGAGAATCATAGTTTCTGCTCACCATGGTACAACCCCTCAAATCAGTCAAGCTCTCATCGGAGGAATGTGATCATGTTTCTCCCTGCCCTTGGCTGGGTAATGCAGGGCAAGTCCACGTCACACCCAGAGGCCTAGCAGCAGTAAGTGGCCTCTGTAATGTGGGTTGTCCCCTCTCTCCTCATGGTTTGCACAATGCTTGTTCTGCAGCATCAACTAACTCGGCCCAGCACAGCTTGCCAGCTCCACCACCAACAATCTCCTCAGAGCTAGGGCTGTCTACAATTGTTCTTTACCAGTACATCAGGGATCTCTGTCAAGGTCAGTAGTGGCATACTTGGCATTTCAAACCTCCTTCTCAATATTGGCTGAGGGACTAGTTTGATGGCCTGCTCCCTCACTGCTTCCCGACACTCAGTGCTCACGGCTCTGGGTGGAAACCGACTACTTTCTCCATTGGGTTTAGTCTCAAGACTCATGGCCTGGCTGGCTTATCCCCTGATCATCACTTGAGATAATACATTCACCCACACTGATTCAGTATTCACTCCATCCAACATTCTGGCACTGGCATGTGCTTCCAGAAACACTGGCACACAACACTGACAACATTGTAGGGCACTGTCTGTGGCTGCTGAAAAGTGTGGCTCAGCTCCCTCTGCAATTGCCACCATTGTACATCCAACAAGCAATAGCTGTAAGTGTCCTCATTTATAAAAGATCTTTAGTCCTTTTGGCACAGGCCCTCCAAACTGGATGGATATCCCACTAGTTATGCTTCTGAGGGATCCGCCTGAATTCATTAGCCACCAATCCTCCAAGCACAATGGTTGACAGCCACGGGTTGTAGTGGGGTCTGCCATCATTCTCTAAATGCTATAAAGCTCAAGGTTCAGCTACAAGATCACTGACTCCATCCATTCTATTGGAGTCCTCTCAGTCTCTCTCCTTGGGTGGGGCACACCTCATACATGGGTAATATCACCTCCAGCCTGGAAACATCAGCAGATACCGAGTTACTGCTGAATAATGATGCTCTATTCCAGGTCTTGTTCATGCACCCAGTCTTCTTCTTCTTGCTGATTTGGCATGAATCCACCATCATATTCACCTTTAAGTGGGAAAGTATACATCTGGCTGAAACTTCACGTTTTGTTTTTTTTTTACAAGATCTTCAAAATCCAGACAAAGGTCCAAAAATAATTGGATTTTCACTGTACTCTTGCACTAGTGGGTCCCTGTACACCCCTGTACACCCCCCCCCCCCCCCACACACACACACCTTTGTTGATTAAGGGGCTCACTCAGTTCTAGGACAGCTATCAAACATTGTCTATGCCAGCCTCTGAGAATGCCAGGGTTCATCTGGGAGGGTGGGGAAGAGGTGGGAGGCACTGAGAGGGGGTTATGGAGGCTCAACCTCCTGGGCTTCTGGTGCAGTAATGGGTAACTCAGTATTAATCATGAACTTACACCCTATCTCTCTCGCTCTTTCTCGGTTTCACTGGTTGGTCAATTTTACTGGTTGATAAATACAATAGAAAAAGTCTTCTAGGAGGAAAGGCACTGTTGAATAAAGCAAGGAGTCGAAGAATGGTACTCAGCATCAACAAAAGGCTCAACTATTGAGCAATGCAAGAGATAGAAAGAACAGAAAAAGGGTACTATAAACAATTCAACAGTATTGCCTACATAGTAGGAACAGTCCAGATTCCAGAATAACTTAATCGAACAGAACAGTTGCTGTAGCAGCAGCAACATTTAACTGATCTGAACAGTATATATAGTAATTTCATTGAAGTAAAATACAGATTTGAGCATAACTTAATCATACAGAGCAGTAGCTACAAGTAGCAGCTTGCACAAAGGGAGTCAAATTAAGGATGACATAGCTTCCTAGGGGGCTAAACTCCTTACAGGCTAATTTTAAAACAAGTGTGCATATGCTCATACATGTGCACATGAGCACACAAGTAGAGTTACGCTGAAATTTTAAATCATGCATGCATATTATTTAAAATAGTCTACCGTGCATAAGTATGCTCTTAATTTTAAATGGTTTCTTGAGCAAACCTACTTTGCTTATCTTCCATAGGACTTTGCTGACTTTAACATGCATATGTTAGTGGATTTTAAAGCATGCTTGGGTAAAGGACATGCCCAATTTTTCCAGTAAGCCCACTAGTTTGCCCAGTCAATCTTAAAATCAGACCCCTCTGGTTCTTCATCCTGCATATCCTCTGTTGATCTGGATTCCTCACTCTGACATGAAGCCCTAAAACGTGATTAGGTAAATTGCGAAGTGGGTGAAATCCTTAGCTAGAGAACTCAGGTGGGGACAACCTGTTGTGCTGGAGGTGGACCCTTGGCCTGGTGCAGGATTGGTACGGCCTCTAGTCGGACCCAGAGAGTGCCTGCCACCAGGAGGCGGAGCACATCAGGAGACAGAGGCTAGCTGGAGCTTCGCCAATAACTGTCCGGGGTTTCCGCAGGTTGAGCCCTTGGGTACCCGGGCCGCATAGACTTAAGTGGGCCTCAGAGGGTCTCCCGGAGAGGTAGCAGAGGGGTGTACCCACTACGAGCAAGGGTGTGCGGCTGATGCAGAGAGGATGGACCAGACCCGAACTGGAGAGGAAACAGTTCAGGATGGTTCTCTGAGCGAGCTAGGCAGCACCAGCAGGTCTAGTCAGGTGAAGGCCAGGGGTGGATTCCAAGCAAGTTGGTCTGGTAGTCACAGTAGGCCAGAAGAGAGTGTCTGAGTGAAGAGCAAGGGTCAGAGCCAGAGTATCAGTCCAGAAATGTTCAGCCAAAGCAGGAGTCAATACCAAGGTCAGTCCGAGCTTAGTCAAGGCAAGCGAGGGTCAGTTCCAGGCAGCAGACAAAAGAATGGTTGGGCAGGCAGAGGTCATCACCAGGTAGCAGACAAGAGAATGGTCAGGCAGGCAGTGGTCAGTTCCAGACAGCAGACAAAAGAATGGTCGGGCAGGCAGAGGTCAGCACCAGGTAGCAGACAAGAGAATGGTCAGGCAGGCAGTGGTCAGTTCTAGGCAACAGACAAAAGAATGGTCGGGCAGGCAGAGGTCAGCACCAGGTAGCAGACAAGAGAATGGTCAGGCAGGCAGAGGTCAGTACCAGAGATCAGTCCGAGGAGGTACTACCTGAGTAAGGATACAGGAACACACGGAGACTCAGGAACGCTGGAATAAGGAGATGCTGGAACAAGGAGACATTTGGAACAGAATTAGGCAAGCTTACTACACCACGGTGTCGACCCGATTGCCAAGGGGAGCTCCTGGGGAACAGGGCCTCGCTTTTATATGGAGGCTAGGTGAAGTCATCAGGCTGCGCCATGGAGCTGGTTCCCGCCCTTGGCCTTTTAAAGGGCCAAGCAGTTCCCGCGCGCGTGCCTAGGGGCGGTGCCGGTGCCGGAGAGGACGCCGCGCCCCAGCGTGGAGATAGGCCTGAGGTGGAGGGCCTGGGAGACGCCGCTGTGGGGCACCACGTATGGGTGTACTGGCAGCGGCAGCGGGAGAGGACAGCCCGGGACCCATTAGCGCAGGAACAAGGTGAGCAGGCCTGGGTGTGGGCATAGCATGGACGGGACGCACAACACAACGAGGTAGAATGGGTAGGTCAATTGGTCCTCATCTGCTGCATTAGATGTTTAAGATACTTGAACACAAAATTGTAATGAATAAAATTTAGATAGCTGATTAACTTCTGTGCAAGTCTTTGAAAATGTAATCCAGTATACTAATAGAAATTTTTTGAACTTCACATTTTATTGGAATACTGTGTACAATTCTGGTCGCCGCATCTCAAAAAAGATATAATTGCGATGGAGAAGGTACAGAGAAGGGCTACCAAAATGATAAGGGGAATGGAACAGCTCCCCTATGAGGAAAGACTAAAGAGGTTAGGACTTTTCAGCTTGGAGAAGAGACGACTGAGGGGGGATATGATAGAGGTGTTTAAAATCATGAGAGGTCTAGAACGGGTAGATGTGAATTGGTTATTTACTCTTTCGGATAGTAGAAAGACTAGGGGGCACTCCATGAAGTTAGCATGGGGCACATTTAAAACTAATCGGAGAAAGTTCTTTTTTACTCAACACACAATTAAACTCTGGAATTTGTTGCCAGAGGATGTGGTTAGTGCAGTTAGTATAGCTGTGTTTAAAAAAGGATTGGATAAGTTCTTGGAGGAGAAGTCCATTACCTGCTATTAAGTTCACTTAGGGGCGGATTTTCAAAGGCCCGTGCGCGCCGGTGCGCCTATTTTGCATAGGCCGCCGGCGCGCGTAAAGCCCCGGGACGCGCGTAAGTCCCGGGGCTTCCTGTCGGGGGGCGTGTCGAGATGACGCGCCGTTTAGGGGGCGGCAACTTGGGCATGGTTTCGGCCCGGGGGCGTTCCGGGGGCGTGGCTGCGGCCTCCGGAACAGCCCCCGGGACCGGACCACGGAGCGGGGCACCAGGCCGACGCGCGCAAAGTTACGCCTGCTGAAAGCAGGCGTAACTTTGCCGACAAAGGTAAGGGGGGGGTTTAGATAGGGCCGGGGGGGGGGGGGTGGGTTAGGTAGGGGAAGGGAGGGAACGGTGCGGGGAGGGCGAAGGAAAGTTCCCTCCGAGGGAGGGAACGGAGGCAGGCTGCGCGGCTTGGCGCACGCAGGCTGCCGATTTTGCACAGCCTTGTGCGCACCGACCCCAGATTTTATAAGATACGCGCGTATCTTATTTATTTTATTTATTTATTTATTTATTTAAGTTTTTTATATACCAACATTCAAGACGGTGGTCCCATCATGCTGGTTCACAAGAAACAGGGGTGAAATTATAATAAACTTTACCATTTAAACAATAGTGCAGAAAAGCAGTTACATATAACAAGGAAAACAATAACTTGGAATGAGAAGGGAAATGAAGATTAGAAAGTTATATATATGTATAAATAACATTGTGAGAGGTGGCTATTAACGCTAATACTAGCGGAGCTTGTTGCATGAAGGGAGTTAGATGGGGTTGGAGTTAGGAAAGGCCTGCATGAACAGCCACGTTTTGAGTCTTTTCTTGAATGTTGAGATGTTGGGTTCCATTCTAAGATCCGGGGGAATGGAGTTCCATAATGTTGGACCGGCTGTGGAGAATGCCCGATCTCTAAGCGTGATGTGTCTGGTAGTCTTGGCTGGAGGTACTTGAAGTGATCCTTTGTAAGCATCTCTTGTCGGTCTTGTGGAATGGAGTAATCGGAGGGGAATATGGAGATCGATTGGGGCTAATTGATGGATGTTTTTGAAAATGGTGAGAATGGCCTTGTAGATTATTCTGAAGTGGATGGGCAGCCAATGGAGGTCCATCAAGATAGGTGTTATGTGTTCTCTTCTCCTGGTGTTGGTGAGTATACGGGCGGAGGCGTTTTGTACCATTTGTAATGGTTTGGTGTGTGATGAAGGAAGACCAAGCATGATGGTGTTGCAATAGTCCAGCTTTGCGAAAATGATTGATTGTAGGATCGTTCTGAAGTCATGTGTGTGGAAGAGAGGTCGTATTCTTTTCAGCACTTGGAGCTTGTAAAAGCAGTCTCTGGCGGTTTTGTTGATGTTAGCTTTCAGGTTTAGGTGATTGTCAATTTGAACTCCTAGATCTCTCACTTGTGTAGTGCTTGGTACTGTAGGATGAGTGTATGTGATGGAGCTGTTTTCTGGAGTGATGAGTAGAAGTTCCGTTTTTGATGAATTTAGTATCAGGTTGAGACTTGTAAGAAGTTGTTTGATATTTTGGAGGCAGGATTCCCAGTGCAACATTGTTTTTGCGAGCGATTCTTCGATGGGGATCAGGACCTGAATATCGTCAGCGTAGAGAAAATGTTTGAGATTGAGGTCAGTGAGAAGTTTACATAAGGGTAACAGATAAATGTTAAACAAGGTAGGAGACAGGGATGAGCCCTGGGGGACTCCTTCGGCTGCGGGGTGTAGAGAGGATTCTTTATTATGAATCTTGACCTTATAACCTCTGTTGCTGAGGAAGGTTCTGAACCATGATAGGGCAGTGCCTGAGATACCTATGGCTGATAATTGGTTGACGAGAAGGGAGTGATTGACTGTGTCAAATGCAGACGAGAGGTCGAGTAGTATCAGAAGGAAGGCTTGACCTTTGTCTAAGCCTAGGATGATGTGGTCAGTCATAGAGATGAGGAGGGCTTCAGTGCTTAAGGTTTTACGGAATCCGTATTGTGATGGAAATAGAAGGTTGTTGTCTTCAATGTGGTTTGAGAGTCGTGAGTTTACCAATTTTTCCATTATCTTGGCTATGAATGGGAGGTTAGCTATCGGTCTGAAATTGTTAGGATCGTTTGGGTCGAGATTTGGTTTTTTGAGAAGGGGTTTGAGTGAGGCAAGTTTGAGGTTGTCCGGATAGAGTCCTTGTGTGAGGGAGCAATTTATGATGTCAGCCAGGGATTTGGAGATAGATTCTGGAATTGCTAGTAGTAGTTTGGTTGGGATGTGATCCGAGGGATGAGAGGATGGTTTCATTTTCCTTAGAATTCCTTGGATCTCAGCGGATGAAGTTGTGTCAAGTTCTTCTAACCGAGTGTAGTTGATTGAGGGTTGAGGAGTAGTTAGTGGAACAGTGGGGTTCGTGGGGAGCTGCGATAGGAGAATATTGATTTTGTTGTTGAAGAAAAGAGCTAGTTCTTCTGCTTTTGATTGAGCTTGGTCATGTGTAATCTCTGGTTGGTTTACTTGTGTGAGGTTGGCTACATAGCTGAAGAGGGCTTTGGCATCGAAAACAAGGTCGTGTATCTTCGAGGCGTAGTAGTCCCTCTTGGATCTTAGGGTGCTTGATTTGTATTGATGCAGAGATGATTTGTAGATTGAAAGGGTGATGGTTCCTGGGTTTTTGCGCCATTTAGCCTCATTTTGTCTTAGTTGGAGTTTGAGATTTCTTAATTCTGCTGAGAACCATGGCTGTCTTTTGGAGGAATTCTGGTGTGGTTTTTTTGTAATAAGAGGGCATAGCTTGTTGGCTATAGTTTCGGTGATTGTGTTCCATGATCGAAGTGCTGCGTTCGGATCTGTAAGGTCCAGTTGGTGGAGTAATGGAGATAGGTGATTATTAAGGTCTTCTGGGGAGCAAGTTTTCCTGTATTTGAAGGAGGGCAAAGGAATGCAAGCCGGGTTGGTATCTTTTATAGAGAATGAAGTAGTTATAAAATCAGCGTACTTTTGTTCGCGCCTGCTGCGCGAACAAAAGTACGCGCTCGCGCAACTTTTTAAAATCTGCCCCTTAGAGAATAGCCATTGCTATTAGCAATGGTAACATGGAATAGACTTAGTTTTTGGGTAATTGCCAGGTTCTTATGGCCTGGATTGGCCACTGTTGGAAACAGGATGCTGGGCTTGATGGACCCTTGGTCTGACCCAGTATGGCATTTTCTTATGTTCTTATGTTCTTACCATAGGGAGGATAATTTTCAAACATCCCACATAATTTGTGCTGCAAATAATCATGTTATACCAAATTTCAAAGCAAACATGCATGAATGTTTGCTTTGAAAATTATCAAATCTACCCCATACAACTTGCACCTGCTATTTGGTGCACAAAAAAATGTTCCTGAAAATATACATGCAAAAATATCTCTGAGTCTTGTCACTGTTATATTGGGGCAAAAAGCATATGGTCAAATTTTACATAGTATGTGCATAAATTCAAGCTCCTTTACACCTCTGGCCCCATGAATACCTTTGCCCAGTTTGTATAAACTTAAGCCTGAATATGACATAAGTGCATAAGTTTACCCTTGTATCAGGCGGGCAATTTTGTAAAATCTACACTTGTAAAAGGCCATTTCTCCATGTAAAACACTATTTAACCAACACAAGTCCCTTTGAAAATTATCCCCAACATGACATTCAGTTTTCCATTAGTCAATAAGCTACATTGATTTACCTCTTTTTAATTTGGCCCATTACTTTCTTCCTGCTCCTATTAGTTTCCAGCCTTTACTCACAACGTTGGAGGGGTTTCTCCTCATTTTCAAATCTCCCCCAGCTTCCATTTAGCCCACCCATTACAGCACAGGTCCATGGTAAGGGGCCAGAGACCACAGCTTCCTCCAGAATCTGATCCGCATGCTCCCTAAGACTCAACATTAGATGCTGCCACTTACTCTCTCCCCAGGAGTTGTGAGTTTACTGAGTCCCAGCAGGCCTTAGCTGCAGCAGCAAGGCTTAGGGCTGGATTTACTAATGCCGCAAGGCATAGTGAATCCCATGGTAATGGGGGGCGGGGGGCAAAACGGGGGAGCGGTCCTATGATAGCCAGCAGCGATCGCACCTCCGCAGTGTGATCGCTGCTGGCATCGCGCCAAATAACTACACCATAAAAGGTGTAATTATTCGACGTGAAACTGGCAGCGAAAACTAAGCGTATCTTTCGCTGTCGGCGAAGACTTCATGGCGTCAGCCCCGGTGCCGCCCCGACTCCTCCTCTTCTGGGGCTGACGCCGCCCCGACTCCACCCCCATCTTGGTATCGCACGCGATAAGGGACGTTTCACGTACGAAACGCCCCTTATCGCGTACGATCTGCTTGGTAAATGACCCTCTTAGAAAATGTCTTCTGCATGGCAGCATCCAATACTGCCCCTGAACACTGGGTTGCCTCCTGTATAGATTAACTTTTGAAAATATTTAAAGCTCCAATAAATATTTTATCCTGCTAAGTAACAGGAAAATCTTTTGGCATTTAACATTAACTGTTCTAGTAATAACTTTGTCCATCTGATTTAATGTTTCTTGTTCTGTCTCTTTCAAAGTATCTTATTACTCAAGGTAAATCCAGATGTTTCCATTTCTTTTTCTTCAATATTTATTTCAGACACAAATCAACTGTGGCGTATCTCACTATTCTTTATCTCATGCATGGGATACCCAGTTCTTGGGAACCCACAATCATGAAATTATGCACCAGTATGACTCTTGCTGGCTTTGCATACCATCTTCCATGCTACGCAAAAAACAAAGGGTAATAAGTAGAAAGATATAACAATTCAGACTATTATGAAAACTTTTCTATACACCAACATTTTTAATCAAATTCTAGGTGAGAAACATGTACTTTAAAAAGTGTAATTTTACTAATCTATTTACATTCAAATGCATGAACACAATTCATTAGGAAAATGCCAAGAACTGGAACTATACTATACTACTACAGAAATGCTGTGAAATTCTTGAGAATACCAACCGCCTTGCCTCCATGAATATTGGCCTCTATGATGTTCCCTCAGTGCTGGCACAAATAAAACACCAAAACAGGTTCTCATCACTCTTAGGTGAAGCTAAACTCTCAAATGTATCACACTGTGCAGGAGCACAATAGGGTAGGTGCTTTATTACTGATTACTCAGAATTCATTGGATAATACAACAGTTATAATTAACCGGGTATTCCAAAGAGTGAAAGTACCAATCACTCAGCCTTCACTTAAATAAGAATCTTAAACTCCTCATATCAACATTTTACTGGCATTTATGGCTTACATTCCTTACAGTTCCAAACCATATATCCAAATTCTCCCATTTTTAGGAACACATCCCTGCACATCTCAGCTCACCCCAGCACACGGGACAGGTACATTACTTCTTTCAAATTCCTCCTCCTTTTAAACACCTGGATCACATCCATGTGGGACATGAGGATTACATTAAGGTCTGCTCATGATTACCTTTCCACCCCACCTTCCACTCAGATTTCTCCACTTCTCCCATCCAGCAATGAGCAGGTCTCCCTGGTATCCTCCAAACCCTGGATCCTCATGGGGCATGCCTCATTTCAGACAACCTTTACTTCTTTCTCCTGACCCTTTCTTCAAGGGAAGGAACACCTCTTCTCCATAGCCTTGGGCCTTTTCCCTTGAGAAGCAAAGACCCCATAGGGTTCCACTCCATGCTGGGGTGGTCCCTGGGCCCACCAACCAGCAAGCTGGCTACTACAGATCCACTGTAGTAGCCAGCTTGCAGGTTGGAGGTCCCCTTCTTTCTTCAACTCCATTCTAGAAAGGTGGCAACTCCTGCTAAATTAACCCAAGGCTTTATACCTCCCCGGGACACCTTCCAACCAATCAAAACTCTCTTGAATTTAAGGGGATATCATTCCACCAGAAGCACCAGCACTCCGATATATTTTCACTACCTGTACCAGATACAGCACCATGTCAAGTGCCATCCAGTGGTCAGTTCACAGAAATACAGCTTCAACATGCAAACATTATTCATTACACTTCAGGTATTCAAAACCTCTGGATCTTCCCCACCCAAAACATCTGGCACGACTAAAAGGTAAAACGGTACAAATTTGGGGGTTTCCCCACATCTTCATGGTATTTTTTTCAGATCCATCTCTACAATTGAGCCTAATCCAGAGACATGTAAATGCTGCACATTTACTGATTTAAGATGATTAGATAACTTCATCTTTAGATCAGATCGACTTTTGCCAGTCTTTTTCTGAACCTTCATCCTAATGCATGCAGGTAGATGAAGTCCTGACTTTTGTGCTGAAGTGAGGGACTAAATGCTCCTGTTTTTGTTTTTTTTTCACTAAAAGATCTACAGTTCAGGATTTCACAAATCTTAAAAGTTACTGCATTTGACTGCCAGATGTCACCGTTGTTCTATAAAAATCCATATAAGCCAGTACTGCTAATAATATTTTACTAATACTTTGAATTTATAGAGCATGAGGTTTATAGCATTTCAGAAACATATTTCTATTTACTGTTGCTTAAAATATTTTCTCATACTGTCACTACTTAACAGTACAATAATTATACCAATAGGTCTACCTTTAGCTTTATCCAAATAAAGGAAAGAAGGTCAGCAAGGATGTATTTAAATAAAGAATGCTGTTGAAGAAAATAATTAACATTTTTAATTTGATGCAACTCTGAGTTGCAGGTTTGCTTACTACTTGCTGCTGGAAGGAAGATGCAGAGTGCAAAGGATGTTTAAATGTTTAAATGATACAGCGAGCTTGCCCTAGAAACAGTGAAAAATCACCTGCATACTGTAGTAAAGCATTTTCTGCCATGTGAGTTATCCTTCCATTTGGGGATTGAAAATAAGCCTGCCACTCAGACATGCAATACTTTCTTTTTTATTTTTTGAAGGTTTTTATTATTTATATATTAAAGCTTATAGTCCACAATTTTCAACAATGTTGTACAATGAGGATTAAAATTAAAAGCATTTTTAGTGGCCCACCTTCCCTTTTCATTCAAAAGAGTTCTCTAGTATCTACCTCCTTATTTAGAATCCTCTTTTCCTTTTAAAGATAAAGTAAGAGGGGGTTTTAAATACTGGATAAATACTGGATAGAAGTATTATTATTATTATTACTAGCTGTACCCGGCCACGCGTTGCCGTGGCTCAGTCTGGTTTAATTTCACTATGCGCATTAGATCTGCTCCAGCCGTCCCAACTCCATCCCCCCCCCCCTTCCCCGGCGGTGGACGGACTGGCTCGGTGACTCTTTTACCCTTTCCTCCTCCTGTAACTGTCCGGCAGTCCCTACTCCCTCCCCACTTCCCCAGCAGCGGAGGAACGGGCTGAGCCTTTTCTTGGAGCGGCGACTCATCTGCCTTTTCCTCCTCCCCTCTGTGACACCCAGCACGTAGCGCAGAGCTCTATGATCCGCACATACGCGATAGAGCTGCTCTCTACTGCGCATTTGCGGTCCGTCGGTAAGAGCCCATTTATATTGTAGATAGCGTGTGTTGCTTTCACGTCCAACAGATGGCGCTGTTTTTCCCAAAAAGCATGTTTTTACCTGTCCCAGGTATGACATCTATATAATATAGGTACATAAAAACAAGCGCGCATTTGAATGCAACATTGTGTCAAAATTTCAAAGCAATCGGTGAAGAACTTTCAGAGATTTAAGATTTTGAATAAACGAACATTTACATTTTTATTTATTTATTATTTATTTATTTAAAACTTTTCTATACCATCGTTAAGAAGGGGTCCGTCACAACGGTTTACAATAGGGCACATAAAATAAGGATGCTGAGATCTATTAATTTACACACGTGCCGTAATTTTGATTCGGTACATAGTTTTCTTAGTGATATACTTGATTTGTGATACAATACTGTCCAGGAGTTATCAGTTTAAAAACAATTCTAACTTTATAAGTGTCAACTTCTCTTCTGATGAGGAACGAGAAGGTAGAGTAGAAACAGCTAGAAATATGGCTACATACTTTATTCGTTCATACCTCTCACTTCGCCTGCCTCACTGTTTCCCCTCCTCTGTTTGGTAGGCTTCAGTGGCGTAGCCAGAATTGAGTTTTTGGGTGGGCACAAGGTTAACATAGGTGAGCACAAGGCATGCAGGTCTACTAGTTGTTTTCTTACTGATAAATAATGCCATATATACTGCACCCTAGAATGGCTTTCTAAGTAGTTTGCAACAGCCATTATGTGTCATGTATGAAACTTTAAAATAATTTACTTCAATTATTTCAAGTATAGAAAACAATCAAATCCAATCATATAATAAAACAAAAATTAATGTATTCTTTCATGAACCATCTTTGCAGAAACCCAGAAATCTTCATAAACACAATAAAATATAATTAATCATCAGAACAGGTGCAGCGCAGAGCTAGGGCAATTCACATTACAAGTAACATGAAAAAAAAAATTCAAATTCTGGTGTAATCTCAGCAAAAAATAACCCTCCACTGCTATTTTGTGAAGTAACAAACTCTTGCAAAGAAAGAGGCATCTGGAACCTTGCCAAACAATCACAGCACTGACTCTCAGGATTCAAACAGCAACCTTATGAAAAAGCAGCAATGCAAATACTACACCAGGCCCTAGAACATTAATACATCACCTACGGGAATAACAGAACAGGCTGGACTACTACTACAGAGAAACTATATGCCAGAAATACTCATTTCTGTCACAAACAGGCAAAACTGAGACCGACCCTTACCTAATATAGAAATAATAGACTATAAATTAGAAACAGAAACATGTAGATAAAGCCAAAATAGAAAGCCTGAGAAACTAAAATGTCTGAACAGCGGAATACTTAAGAAAGAGCAAAATTCAAAAATATAAGAATGCACATTCCCAAAGATGACATATTTAAATTGCTAACATCTCTCTCTCTCTCTCTCTCTATATATATATATATATTTTTTTTTTTACCTTTGTTGTCTGATCTTTGTATTTTTCTAATCAGTTGGTCCTGGTCTCTCTTTCCCATTTTTTCCCTTGTCGCTCATTTCCTAATTCCTCTTCAGTGTCTTTTCTACTACTGTCTTCTTCCCTTCCACACACACACACATATATACATAAATGCTTTCTCTCACAGACTCCCTCACACACTCAGGCTCTCACTCTCATATGCTCTCCCCCCCCCCCCCCCCCCAAGCTCACATTCTCTGCAGACACACATACAAGCTCTCACTTTCTCACCCCTCCCCAGGCTTATATTCTTATGCACACACAGACGCACATCCAGGCACCCATTCTCATCCACACACACACAAACCCATTCTCCCATTCTCACCCACACATACACACATTTAAGGTCCCATTCTCACCCACACATACACACTTTCAAGCTTCCATTCTCACCCACACACACAAACCCAGGCTCCCATTCTCACCCATATATATACACATTCAAGCTTCCATCCTTACCCACATATTCAAGCTTCCATTCTCACCCACATATTCAAGCTTCCATTCTCACCCACACACACAAACCCAGGCTCCCATTCTCACCCATATATACACACATTCAAGCTTCCATCCTCACCCACACACATTCAAGACTCCATTCTCACTCCCATACACACCCAGGGTCCGATTTTCACCCACACACACACAACAAGGCTCCCATTCTCATCCTCACATACACATTCAAGCCTGTGCACAGTTTCCGCTTCCTCCCCCCAGAGCAGGAAGATCAGCTGGCCTCTCCTGCTGCCACTAGCCTCCTGCTATCTTCGGGCGTATGGCCGACCGATCTTCCTGTTTGGGGGGGGGGGGGGGAGGAGAGCGGAAGCGCCGCGCACAGTTTCCGCTTCCTCCCCCCAGAGCAGGAAGATCAGCTGGCCTCTCCTGCTATCTTCAAGCCATACGGCCGACCGATCTTCCTGTTTGGGGGGGGGGGGGGGAGGAAGCGGAAACTGTGCGCGGCGCTTCCGCTCTCCTCCCCGCCCCCCCCCCCAAACAGGAAGATCGGTCGGCCGTATGGCTTGAAGATAGCAGGAGAGGCCAGCTGATCTTCCTGCTCTGGGGGGAGGAAGCGGAAACTGTGCGCGGCGCTTCCGCTCTCCTCCCCGCCCCCCAAACAGGAAGATCGGTCGGCCATATGGTTGTAGGACCGCTTCCCCACGTGTGCCGTGATGGCGTGCCAAGCATGGGTTCTCCTCTTCACTGTCGCGGGGATGGGATCCCGCGACAGCCTTGCAGTTCTGGTGTCAGTTGGGTGGGCCTGGGTCTAAATTGGGTGGGCAGCTGCCCACCCAGGCCCACCCGTGGCTACGCCACTGGTAGGCTTGCTTGAAAAGCCAAGTTTTTAAGCCTTTTCTGAAGGTTTTGTTGTCTTTTTGCAACCTTAACTCTAGTGGCATGGTGTTCCACAGTGTGGGTCCTGCCAAGGATAGTGCTCTCTCTCTTACTTGAGTTAGTCTTGATGTCTTAATTGATGGGATAGTAAGGAGTGCTTTATTCGCTGATCTTAGGTTTCTGTTTGGTACGTGTATGCAGAGGGCTGTGTTAAGCCATTCTGCTTTTTCACTATGTATTAATTTATGTATGATGCAAAGTGTTTTGTATTGTATTCTCTGCTCAACAGGTAACCAGTGTAACTCAGCTAGGGTTTCGGTGATGTGGTCTCTCTTACTTTTTATTTATATAGACTAGCTGTACCCGGCCACGCGTTGCTGTGGCTCATTCAGGTTAAATAGAAAAGAAAGAAAAGAGAAAGCGCATGTTTCTAATATGTCTGATTTCACAATGCTTGTGGGTATACAATATTTTTTGTTGTTCCATTGTCTGTGCAGATATAGAGATTGTCTGGTTTGCCGACTTTAGAACATGCAACATATAATTGTCCATGTGAGAAGCAATCCATGTCTAGATGTAAACCGTATAATTCTAGAAATGAAAAAGAATGAAAAAAGAAAAAAAATAAACTATACTCAGTAAATGAACGGTATGGTAAATGACACAGCTCAATTCCAACTCAATGTCACACGAAATAATTAAATCAAAATGAAAATAATTCGAAATCTATGAAATTTCAATTTAACAATGCAATCGGAAACATTGAAATGGAATCGTAAAATATTTAGTACAAGCCGGTAAGCCCGTTAAAACGGGCAAGATTTTTGTCCCCTCTCCTCCTACGTCTTTGCTCTGCTCCGCTCCTCTCCCCCCCAGCACCACGAAGGGCCAGAGGCGGTGGCAGTGGTAGGAGCTGCAGCGGTGGCCGAAGGGGATCTTGCAAGTTGTAATGGTCCTGCCATCCCAACTCCCTCCCCCCTTCCCCGGTGGCGGATGGACAGGCTCAGACCCCTTTCACTCTATCTTTACAGGCCCCAACTCCTTTGCTCTCCCATTCCCCTCTACACAACCCCTTCCACTCTAACCTATAAGTAGAGAGCTGGGGGGGGGGGGGGTAGAGACTCTCTCTCTCATACAGCCCCCTACATAGGCTTCCTCTCTCTCTCTCTCTCTCTTGCACATACACTCTTCCACTGTCCCTCACACACGCATGCCCAATCACTCTCACACACATACACAATCCCTCACATAGTCTCCCTCTCGCTCTGGCACTCACAGTGCACATTAACACACTTCTCTCTCACACAGTTAAAATGGGTGATATTTTTGTCCCCTCTCCACCTAAGTCTTTGCTCTGCACTCGCAAGAGCTTGCAAAGTTCCCACGCCTGTTGTGTCTGGGAGAGTGAGGAAAACACTCCATCCCCCGCCCCTCGCAAAGGGCAGGCGGCAGGCACTGCAACAGATTTGGGACACGTTGCCTAGCTTATTTTGCTCTTTCTGGGAGACCTGTGCCTTAAATCCGATCAGGGGTTTGAGAGGGAGGAGGGAGCAGGGCTCTGGCTTTCACTTTCGTGACGGTGCTTTGCTGGGAGTGGGGGTGGAGCGATGCCCATGTAAATTCTTCCCGTGGTGGCTGAGACCAACGGGCAGCTTGATAGCACTGCCTTCCCCCTCCCTCTCCCCCCCGCAGTTGCGGGATATTAACTTGGCTTCTCCTTATCTGCAGGTCTCAGGGGGCGGGGGAGGAGGGCGAGTTGTTCTCTGTTAAGCTCTTTGCGCTTTGGCTGCTGCAGGCTGCAGCTGGTTGTGATCTCTTCACAGCCGCTTTCTACTGTATTTGCTCTGCTCCAGCCATCCCAACTCCCTCCCCCCCTTCCCCGGCGGTGGATGGACTGGCTCGGCAACTCTTCTATCCTTTCCTCCTCCTGTGTGTAATTGTCCAGCAGTCCCTACTCCCTCCCCCCTTCCCCAGCGGCGGAGGAATGGGCTGAGCCGTTCCTCGGAGCAGTGACTCATCTGCCGTTTCCTCCTCCCCTCTTTGACACCAAGCACATAGCGCAGAGCTCTATGGTCCACACATGCACGGTAGAGCTGCTCTCTACTGTGCATTTGCGGTCCGTTGGTCAGAGCTCATTTATATTGTAGATAGCGTGTGTTGCTTTTACGTCCAACAGATGGCGCTGTTTTTCCAAAAAAGCATGTTTTACCTGTCACAGGTGTGACATCTATATAATATAGGTATAAAAAAACACGCGCGTATTTGAATGCAACGTTGTGTCAAAATTTCAAAGCAATCGGTGAAGAACTTTCGGAGATTTAAGATTTTGAACAAATGAACATTTACATTTTTATTTATATAGATTATTAATATCATGGTATATATATTTTATATAGGCAAACAGCTGTCTTTCAAATCTAATTACTGGATACTCATGAACTATGCTGCATGTTCAAATGTTTTCCAGAAGAACAATACCTATACTGACACATGTCCAGCTTTTGGAAGTTTACAGAATAGTGACTTTGGCTAGTATGTGGGAGACATATGTCAGGGCCTTTTCTGTTGCAGGTCCCATCTTTGGGAATAGCCTTCCTGATTCTGTATAGACGACTGAAGAATCCTTTAAGAAGGAGTTGAAGACATTCTTATTTCTTCGAGCTTTTTGAGTTGAGTCTCAGTAGTGGTTTAATGGAAGCACCTTGGTCCACTAATAAATTTGTGAATAGGATGATTTTGCAGTAACATTATTTTATTTTATTTGAACCAGGATATTATTTTGACATCTTTATGTTAGTGTTACAGATTTTGGTATGTTTATTGCTTGTTTGTATTGTCATTTGATTTTACGTATATATTTTATTGTTCTCCCTTTTTTAACATTAGATATAATTAAAATAAGTAAATAAAGTGCAGTTGCCTGCATGGTAAATCCAAGCCTGGAGGGCAATTAATTGGTTCTTTGCCTTGGTATGAAACTTATATCATGATTTTGAGTGAAGCAGTGAGCAGAACAAATCCTTATGCACCAGTAAAGTAATATTTTAATGGATTATCTATTTTTTTGGAGGAGCTTTCAACATCTTTCTTATGCTCATTTGGGCTTTCAGCTTCATTGGAAGCATGGCTGGGATCAGGTGCCATGAGCCTTCTTTTATAACTAACCATGGGTTTTCTACCTCTCCCAACTCCCTTAGCCCTGTCATTGTGGTGACAGTCCTCTGCTGGGGGTCATGCATTAGGGCTCCTTCCTAAAATCCAGCAATGATAGTCCCAAAATCCAGCCACTAGGTGTTGATCTAGCAGAATGACTATGATTCTCCTCCTATCCAATGACGGTGAACACTGCTTCTGAAGCATGATGTGCATGGTTCAATTCAGTTATATATCAGTGAGCTTAGAACGTGGTAATTGGATCCACTCTGGCACACAGTTAAAGTGTCAAACAAAAGACCAGAGCAGATGACAAATTCTATGAGCTTTTGTGCCATAATATTGAGGCTGCAATTTTGCTAAGATATTTGTTGCGAGTTTTAACTTCAGCATCGATCATTTGAAAGAGACACCAAGGTAAAATGGGGTATCTGTATTAAACCACTTTAAAACTGCCAGATTAACGCTCATTACCTGAGGGTTCTAATAAAGATGGTATATTGAACCCACAATGTACTAAACGCAGCAGCATTAACATAGAAATGTTAAGGAGATCATGACCATATTAATGTTATCATATTGGTAGCAGGATCTAGGGGTGATCATATGTGATGAACTTAAGATGGACAGGTAGACAAGGCAACAGCAAAAGCCAGATAGATGTTTGGGTGCATAAGGAGAGAAATGGGAGCAGGAAAAAGGAGGTATCCTCATTTAGGGTATTGTATTCAATTCTGGAGACTGCAACTTAAAGAGGATATAAACCAAATAGTCAGTCCAGATGGCAGCTACTAAAATGGTTGATGGTCTTCATCATAAAGTATATTTTTTATTTATTTATCTTATATCTTTCCATTAGCAGCTCAAAGCAAGAACATAAAAACATAAGAAATTGCCATGCTGGATCAGACCAAGGGTCCATCAAAGCCCAGCATCCTGTTTCCAACAGAGGCCAAACCAGGCCACAAGAACCTGACAAGTACCCAAATACCAAGACAATCCCATGCTACTGATGCCAGTAATAGCAGAGGTCATTCCCTAAGTCAACCTGATTAATAGCAGTTAATGGACTTCTTCTAAAATAACTTACACAAACCTTTTTTGAACCCAGCTACGCTAACTGCACTAACCACATCCTCTGGTAACAACTTCCAGAGCTTAATTGTGCATTGAGTGAAAAATAATTTTCTCTGATTAGTCTTAAATGTGCTACTCTCACTCCTGGGCCTAGCAATTACCATTATTCAAAATGGCATTGACTGCCCTTTGCCCCATCATGTGAAAGTAGCTACCATTGCCATTGGCAGCCCCTCTCATATGATGCAGCAAATGATTTGTCAATGTCATTTTGAATAATAGTGTGGGCCACCCATTGTCCCTATCATGTGACAGGGGCTACCTAAAGGCACCAGCAGCTCCTACTACATGATGGGGCAAAAGGCGCCCCGCACCATTTTGAATAATGGAAGACAATAGGCCTGGGATCAGAATTTCATGCTTTCTTCTATCATTATTTTTAAACTACGAAATGCAACGAAATAGAAAATATTGTCTGTATTTCTTATTTTGTTTCAAATGAATTCCCACCCCTAATGTCATCTCTGGCAGAAGGAAACCAAATTTAATCCTGTCAGCAGACGTGTATAATTCAAAACAGTGCTTCTGACACTAACTGCATGCCAAAACAGGAGGGTTTCAATTGTGAGCCAAAGGACAAATTGACTTATGCTAATGCACCTTAAGATCTAGAGTTCTGTATTGACCTATAGAGATGTGAATCGTGTCCTCGATCGTCTTAACGATCGATTTCGGCTGGGAGGGGGAGGGAATCGTATTGTTGCCGTTTGGGTGTCCAACCCCCGCTGAACAACCTTCTGCAATCGATCTCCTGCCGGCGCCATTTTCCATACGGAAAACAATTTGCAGCAGGAGATCGTTTTCCGGACCCCCGCTGGACCCCCAGGGACTTTTGGCCAGCTTCGGGGGGCCTCCTGACCCCCACAAGACTTGCCAAAAGTCCAGCGGGGGTCCGGAACGACCTCCTGCAGTCGAATCGTATTGGTCTATGGCCGCCGCCATTTTGCGCCGCCATTTTGAAAAATGGCGCCGGCTGAAGACAACACTATTCAATTGCAGGAGGCCGTTCCGGACCGCTGCCGTTCCGGACCGCCGCTGGACCCCCAGGTAATTTAAGGCATTTGGGGGGGTTCGGGAGGGTGGGGGATTTAATTTAAAGGGTCGGGGGTGGGTTTTAGGGGGTTTTAGTGTGCCGGTTTTCCTGCCCTCCCCCTTCCCCCGATTTACGATTTTTTGATGATAAATCGGGGGAATTGGTATTGTATCGTGGCCCTAACGATTTTTGACGATTTAAAATATATCGGACGATATTTTAAATCGTCAAAAAACGATTCACATCCCTATTGACCTATGCATGAAGACAGATAGACATTTTAGCAGGAGATGTTTAAAGGGTCCTATACATTTTTGTACTCTGTTGCTACCTACAGAATTCCAAAAGAATCAATGTGAGTGGACAATTTCCCTGGCTGTCTTCTCAGAAAAGGATTATGTTTATACAGAATCCGGATCAACCATTGTATGGCTATTTTCCTTATACTGATCCATAACAACCACAGGGAAACTTGCAGCCTCAACTCAATTAGGGGACCATGCTGAAGTATATGTGTCCCTCAGGTTTTTACTTGGAGGTCCTTAAAGGTACCTGTAAGTAACTTTAAACAGTATCCTGTTTTCCAGCAGTGGCCAATCCAAGTCACAAGAACCTGGCAAATACCTAACCATTAAATAGATCCCATATTGCTAATGCTGGTAACAAGCAGTGGCTATTCCCTATTGAACAGTCATCGTGGTACGCGCAGAAACTCACCTGCAACTTGTGTGGGTGAACTCATGTTGGTGCTTTTTAAAACTGAGAAGTATGCATGTAAAGTTCCATCTCCACCTCATGTGGTGAAACCAAGTTACACACAGACTGTTATGCACACTGAGGCCAGCTTAGTTTTAGAACAGCCATTTACCTGCATAAAAACTTGCTTTATGAGTATAAATAGCTTTGAAAATCAGGCCCTATTATGCAGATGCATGGTTGAGGAGTCTTTGTAAAAAAAAAAGCTGTAATTTTGCTCAAAAATAGTGTTATTAAACTGATAACCAGTCTCCCTGAACACACACACACATATATATATGTTCAGGGAGACTGGTTATATAATGATGTACTGGTTATATATAATGATATATAAAGTGATAATAATGTCATTTGTACTATTCTATATATATGTTCAAACACACACACACACATATATATATATATATATATATATATATGTGTGTGTGTGTGTGTGTGTGTGTTTGAACATATATATAGAATAGTACAAATGACATTATTATCACTTCTATGACTGGGAACAACAAACAAGAAATTATTTCTATCAATAGAAAAATTGTACCCCTTAAAGAAATGTTTATATTTTATGGTTCTTCTTTTTAACTGCTTGAAATAATAATAATACTTTTAAATGGCTTAAAATTCATACAAAACCATTCATTTATTTTTAACTCTAGTAAATACATTTTTATGAATGGTCAAATAAGAACATAAGAACATATAAAAAGATTTTTACAATAGGAAATTAATTTTATACTACATAATCTAATTCATGATCATATGCTACACAAACCATTTTTATATACTAAAGAATGAAACAACTATTCACCCATACATTCCCACATTCATACATGCATAACAATAATACAACCTTCCAGTAAAAAATGTGATTGTTTTATATATATATATATATATATATATATATATATATATATATATATGTATACACACAATGCAACATATATCCTTAAAAAACATTTTTCAAACCTTACTAAAGATAATAAAAAGAGCACCTGTCATTCTTAAAAGCATTTTCTATATTAAACCTTGTCTTAGAAAAAAGCTAATTCATAAATCATATAAATATGTCAGTGCTGCATAAATGCCAAATAAGTGTTTCATACATTTTTAATCATTACTGGCTGATGGCACATTTAAAGGGAAATTTTAATACCCAAGGACGCACCGATTTTATAACATGCATGCGTTGACATACACATGTTATAAAACCCACTGACTCTGGCGCATAAGGGGGGGAAATTTTACAAGATGCTTGCAGCGTCGTGATAGGCCCTAATCCCCGTTCCCTCCCAGACTGCTCCTAAACCTGCCTCCCTTTTCCCCTATCCTCCCTGACCACTAAAACCCTGCTAACTACCCTACATTTTTTTGTTTTTGTTCAGAGCAAAAGTAAGTTGCGTGGATCTGACATTCCGGAGCGCGCAGCAATGGAACAATGTCTTAATGGTTCTCTCCCGGCTTGCCCATGCCCCGCCCATGCCCTGCCCAGACCTCGCCTCTGACCTGCCTCTTTTTTGGCAGATCTTCTGCGTTTACTGGGAGATATGCATGTGACCGCAGGCCTTTGAAAATGCACGCAACGCACGCATAGCTTGGCCACATGCTTATCTCCCAGTATAGGCACGCATAGGCCTTTTAAAATTAGGCCTATAATGATTAAAATTAAAAGTATTCCAAAAAATATATATGTCCGAAAGCTACCAACAATAAATAAATGTGAAACCACAGCGCCTATTGTATCATCCGCTCTTAGTGATTCAGCATAGTTGGAAGGCAGCAAATTGTCAGCCAGCTTGCTGCCCCCAGATTTTTGTCACCCTAGGCACTGTGTGCCTATTGACAAATGCAGGCCTGCTGCAGAGCAAAACAAGGACATTTCTCCTTAGCATTCTCCACAGAAAATAATATTCAAAATACACCTCCTAATAGGAAAACAGAACAAGTCAGACTACAATAGATCCCTAGGCAGAAACTGTGCTCTAGCAGAATATCTCACATGGGTCGCAAATGAAGAATACAGACAGACCCTCAGCAAATACAGAATTCGGAGGCCAAAAATATAAATAGAAGCGTGCAGAGAAAAACTGAAATGCAAACTGTAACGTCAGTATGCAGTGCAACAATGGAAAAACAGAAACATCACTATTCCTCATAAAACATCAAATAATGCAAACAAGAAATATAAAAGATCAACCATGCTAATAAAAAAGAATATTTCAAAACAGCTGATGAATAGAATAACATCCAATAATTAAAATATCATTCAAAGTTTTTAAAATTTACCAAATACCAATACAATATTTAAAAAAAGCTGATATCAAATAAAACCAAATAAGTAAAAGTAAAGTAAAAGTAATAGGGATAAAAAAAATCCTCTGTTCTTCATACCTGTAATCTTTTGATATATTGTCTTAGATTAATGGGGAAAGAGAAGGGTGCACAGATTTTATTCCCTCTCTCCCTCATATACACACACATGCTCATTCTCTCTTTCAAACATACTCACATATTGTTCATGCAGGCATGCTCCCTAATACACACATACACAGATTACCTCACACTCACTTGTTCTCTCTCATACACACACACACACACACAGGTGCTCTCACATTTACTGGCTGGCTTCCTCACACACACACAAACACAGTTGCCCTCATACTCACTGGCTGTTTCACTAATACACAGTCACACACACACAAACCCACACACACAGGTGCTCTCACACTCACTGGCTCTCTTTCACGCACACACGCATGTAACTCCTTGGTTTAGCGATTCCTAGTACAGGGGTCACAGCAGAAATCCCTGGTGCCACTGTCTCCCGGATTACTCTTTTTTTCTCTCTTGCACCATCCAAAATACTAAAATAAGCTACTAAGGGGACTGGGGTTTTAGCTGCAGGGAGGAGGACAAGCTACACCAACTGACCCAGATCATGTTTGTCTCCCCTACTGCCTCCCCCCAAGTGTGTCACCCTGTGCAATTGCACGATAAGCACACCGAATAGCACTGGGCTTGGAGTTGGGCAAATGAATGTGCTGAAGGTCGCATCTGCACCAGAGGCAGAGCAATATTTATTTATTTTATTTATTTAACATTTTAATATACCGAAATTCATGTAGCAAAGTTACATATCACTTCGGTTTACATTAGAACATTAACAAGCATGTAAGAATGCGATTACATTGAACAAGGGAGATAAACTTGGATCAAAAGGAACTGGGGAAATAAAGTACAACGAATAAATAATAAAGTACTAAGATTCTTTTGTGGAGCTAAGACTAACCTGGCTAAAGATCTAGGTGCGTACTGGAATAAATAAAGTCACGGTACATGGAGCACATGTTTGGATTGGTTGACTGTAGAGTTGGAAAGTTAAACTGATATATAATCTGATGGAATCTGATAGTAAAGTTCTGAAGTTGGAATACTTCCCCATGTTTTCTAAACTCTCAATTTTCTTTAATATGTACTTGGGCTCTGATGCATTCATAAATTAGAACCATTAAGGGTGATCTTAAAATGTAGCATTGATACACTTGGCAATGAAAACATAACACACATAAAAAATGTGTAAAATACAATACAAAACAATTACACTGGTTTATTTGAATTGTATTCTACATGCTCTTTGTTTAGCAAAGTGTTTGATAATGTGCTGGAGGTTCAGTGTTCTGGAACGTTCGTTTTCAGTCAACAGCAGCTTTAAACCATAGAATCATAGTAGATGCCAGGCCGTTCGTAATGCTGAAAACTTCTTTTGCCTCATTCAGCTGTTTAAACTCAGCCTTTGAGTTTAGAAGTCAGTAGTTACCTAATCAGCCTTTCTCTAAAATACACTGAGTTGAGAAATAGAAGGAAGAAAATGATCTGAACTAAGCAGGCCAAACTTTATCCTTCTAGATTTTCTGGTTCCTGAGGTACATTAAAGAATTCCCCTGAGGAAATTCCCACAGATTCGGTCCTGATGCCTCCCTGTTTTGCTATTGCAGTCATTGAAATGCTCATTCATCATCGTGCTACTGTTACCATTCTTCTTGATTTCCTGATCTTTTATGAAGTAAGAAATATAAACAGTGCTCTGCATGTAATATAAATATTGTTTTTTGGCACTACTGGAGAACGGCGAAACAATGCAACATTATTATTTTAGGGTGCATTTTAATTCAGATCTAGCCTCGATATTTTAACTTTAAAAACCATATTGACTTTTTCTTTCACTTCGCTTGGTGGCCATTAACTCTTGGCACACTTTGGAAATTAAAACAGAAAGGCTTATTTTCTAAGAAACAACACTGTCGCAGTCTTTGGATGTGCTTAAATTTACTATATTTGGGGACAAATGTATAAGTCTCAGAGTTAAAATATCTGGCGCAAAATAGCACTGCATATTTATTATTATTAATTATTTATTTGATATATTGCAAGTAATCTGAAGCAACCAAGTAGTTAACAAATCAAATAACATAAATAAATAGCATGAAACCAAAAAACAATGTCAAAGTAACAAGACTAAACAGTTAAAAATCTAACATCATATAGGGTCATGATTAAGGGGTAAGTCGTAATATGCCAAGACCTAGCCTTTAAGAGCTAGATTGGCAAATAGAGAGACATATTATATTGGAAGATGCAAAGTGGGGTAGGGGGTCAGTGCGGGGGTTGGGGGTATGAACCCCTCCGCCCTGTGCTAAGCAGCCCCTTTCATTTTGGGCTGGTTATTATGGGAGTTTTTGCAAGACGCAGTGCGCTTGCTAACATTTTTAATGGTGTTTGCTCCTGTAAATGGATATTTTCCCAGGTAAAATGACCAGACTGAAAAGGACCCTCCTCAAATATGGCTAAAAGTATGCACAAGCTTCCATGGCACAAGCACATTTACTCACATTAACTGTGAGTGTGTTTATGTCAGGGTCAAAAAACATTTGATTTTCAAATGTGCATGTACGGTTTTGCTCCCCCTCCTCCATCTACACAAATAGGTCGGCATGTGCAAGGGGGTGCACACTTGTGCACCTTGCGCACACCAAGCCCTAGGGGAGCCCCGATGGCTTTCTGTTGTGTTCATGCCTGTTCTCGCCCTCGCTCCACCCTCTCTACCTTAGTGACGACTCCCTTCGGGTCTGATGGACAGATGCTTCTGCGGCCTCTCCTCGCCATTCTTCCTGGATTCCCGGGCTGGCCTGATGCTGCGGATCCACCATGTTCATGATGACATAAGGGCGCGCATGCGCGCTCCAGAGTTTGTACCTGCAAGGGCGCGAACCTCAGGGGCGTTCCTCCGTACTGACGTCATCCACTTCCAACTTAAAAGGTCTTTCCTTGCAACTATGAATCGAGTTAGCAAGGGGAATTCTTTCTCCACTCCTCTGCCTCCACAAACTTACCTAGGGGTACCCGCTCCTCGGGGGCCCAGCTATCTCTTCTTGATTTCAGTTTGCTAAGACAGGATCCGGTACTCAATCCGGTACTCAATCCTTGAGGGCCTACATCCCTGAATGCATCCCTGATCGCAGGCATGAATACTGTGAGTTCTATTACAGATAGGAATCGGTACTCGCTCCACGAGGGCCTATGTTCCTAATCTCCGAAGACTCCCTTCTGTCTAAGACGTTATCGCAGGTACGGAGATCGTGAGTCATTATTGCAGACTGCAGATAGGAAACGGTACTCGCTCCACAAGGGCCCATGTTCCTAAAACCCTCCAAAGACTCTCTTCTATTCCAGAAGCCATCTCATACACAGATATTGTGAGTTCTCATTCCAGATTGCATATAGGAACCAGTACTCACCTATGGCTCCTGTTCCTGAATATACTATTGCATAGAAGCCATTACAGATATCTACAATTGTGATTGTATCATCGACTACTGGTTATGTATCCAGCATACCCTGTCTACTCAGTACCTATAGTCTCTCTCTACAGCTCAGCAACCCAGAGACCTCAATTCCAGTATCTAAGGGACTTCAGCCCTGCCGGGCACATCAGCTCACTACTGCCACCTCTGGTGGTTCTACTTTCTGTCTAATAAAGAACTATCTGTTCTTTATTAGACTTTATTAGGCTTTTAAAATCTGGCCCTTTATGTCCAGATTGCATAGATTTAGCTAATTTCAGAAAATCCTGCTATCCTATGACCTAAAAACATTCTGCTATGCACAAAAAAACATTCTTAAAGTCAAGAACTTGTTTGTGTTATTTTCTTTTACTGGGTGAGAAAAAGGGATCTCAAATATCAATACAGGAAGGAGATCTTGGGATAGGGAATGGAGAAGTAGAGGGTGAATCCAGGGCCGATAAAAAAGTGTTTGTCGTCCTAGGCTAACTTCAGTCATGCACTCCCACCCCCAACTTACCTGTTGGCAGCAGCTCCAACACAGCGCACCCTTCTAAGTCAGTATAGGTTCTCCCCTTCCTAATCCTCATGCTAGTTGTATTTTGCTGCCCCCCAAATTATGGCACTCTAGGTGGCTGCTTCATTTGCCTAATGGGAGTACCATCCCTGGGTGAATCAGGAATTGGGAGAGGAAAGGAAGAGGGCCAAGAATGGAGTGAGGAAAAGGAGAAGCAAAGAGGTCCTGGGATGGGGGAAGAGAGGCAGAAAGGACTGGGTATGGGGAGGAAGAGAGATGGGGAAAAGTGAGACATGTGGGGTGATCAGGAATTTGAGATGGAGGGAGGGTGGTTCTGGGGGATGATGGAGTAGGAGGGGTTTGGGGGTGGGTTCAAGGATCTGGAATGCAATCCAAGGTCAAGGATGAGAGGATATGAATTATGGTGGGTGGGAGGCAGGGATCCCTACCATGCTCCAATTCTGTTCCCCTTTGCATCCTCTTTAGCCTCCCACCCACTGTGGAATAGGCACACACACACACACACACACACACACACACACACACACACACACACACACACACACACACACAATTCCTTTTCTCTCTCACACAAATACTGCCAGCTCCTCCTCTGTTCCATTTTCTCACATACACAAGCATACATCCCCATCTCATGTTATCTCATGTTATCCCCTAGCCTCTCCCATCACCAGCCAATGATCTCTCTACTCATCCTAAACTTCTCAAAATGATCCCCCTTTGCTCTGTCTGCTGCAGGCTCATACTCTCCCTTCTTGAATGACAAGAGGAGTGGAGCTGGATTAGGGAACAGAGTAGCTCTTCTTTGTGGTATTCTGTCTGCTTCAGGCTTATCCACGCCTCCCTCCCACTCTTGTTTCCTGAACAAAGCCTGAAAGGGGAGGGCCTGGATCAGGGAGCAGAGCTGGAAGCCAGCAAATCTTCAGCCAGTCTGTTGCCCCTCTCCCCTCTGCCCCCCTCCCCAATTTTGTCTGCCTTAGGCATGAGACTAGTGTGCCTATAGACAGATTGATGTATACTTTTAATGCATGTACCTTGCACTTGCTAATTTTTAAAGAGAATTTTAAAGTTGTTTCTCTTTGACAATTTCCCTAAAGTACATGCTTTAAAAGCATTCACATAAAGATACATTTTAAAAGCCCGGAATGCGCATCAGTTAAGAGACGCTGTTGCGGGAGCACTAGGGAGCGATCCTGCTTCCGGGGAGAGTGGTGTGCCCTTGGATCATGATGTGAATGCAGAGAGGAGCTCTGTGGAAGCACTCAGGCAGGTGAGACGTATCCCGGCAGAGGTGAACAGGCTAAAGTCCAGGAAGGCTTTCGTTAATCCGAGCTTGACTGTTATTTACTATGTGTTTTTTGTAATAATAATTTTAAATCGTTCTCACCTTTTCTATAATCTCTTACAAGTTAGCGCTGTTATTTGCCCTGTTATTTGTAACCTCTTGTTCGATGTAATTTCCAACTTTGGTTCTATGTAAACCGACGTGATATGTACTAGTACATGAACATCGGTATATAAAAGCCTTTAAATAAAATAACTAAATTAAATAAATAACTTGGGCCTCTGCCAAACCTGACGCATCAGTAGAGACCCAACATTGCAATACTGGTCTCTGGGGTAGCCCTCCGGCCACTCGATAGCCTGTTTGGACCTGCCGTATGGAAACAGCAAATGCACAGGAAGGACAGAGGTCGAGAGCAGGTGATGAAATTGGAAGAAGACGAGCTTTGAAGACTGAAGATGATCAGACGATACTTGAAGACGAGAATCAGATGAAGACTTGAAGTCAAGATCAGATGAAACTAGCTAAGTATGAGGCAAGGCTGAAGAGAAGAACATCAAGAACATTGATGAAGACACTTGCTGAGTGGAAAGATGACAGAAGAGTTAAAACTCAGTATTTCGGTATATGGCCTTGACTCGTAGCAGCACCCAACCTAAACTGAGGCTTCGGGGACCCGGCGTGATCAGCGTGGTCAACCAAGGGAAGCGGCGGCTTCCAACTCAACGCAGAAGATGAATCAGAAGGTCAGCCAAAGATGAAGAGAGGACGGCTCACTAGGAGGTAGCTCCGGAACCACGACATCCGAGAAGGAGGCTACCCTGACGAGGGTGCCAAAGAGTCAGAAGGCGTCCTAAACATAGGATCCAAAAGGGTCAGAACGCTTGACAGCAAAAAGGACTGAAGACTGAGATGTCAAAGGATTCTGAATATGAAGACAACTTGACACAAAGACATCAGGCAACTCAGGACATCTGGATTTCAGACCCCCAGGTCACCCAGCCAAGGGCATCGAGGAGGCAGAACAACAGGATGACAGACTTCTGGAAGGACAGGACATCAGATGAAGAGGACTTCAAGAAGATCTGAAGGTAAAGACATCAGGAGGGTTGGACGACAAAGCCAACCGAAGATGAGGACTTAGGATCCGGTGAGAGACCAAACATGGAATGAAGATGAGACAAAGGGTCAGGAACCACAGAGGAAGACAAAGGAATTCCCACAAAGAACAGAGTGCCTTGAAGAAGCAGAGGAGGACATCATCGGAGACTCCTAGACCAAGGAATTGGAACAGAGGATCCAGGAGCAGTCCAACTCCAGAACTGACTCCATGCGAAGGCGACGAGGAACTGAAGGCTGACATCATGAGAAGGAGCCAGAGGGACTGGCCCTTTAAATCCAGAGGAGAGGCGCGGCCTCGTGCCTAAGGAGGCAGGACCAGGGACAGCAGCCATTCTGTGAGCAGGAGAAGCAGGCCTGAGGCATCGGAGGGCTCCGGGCTGTGAAGAGGAACTCCAGGGTGGCCTCCCAGCCACAGAAGAGGAAGCTGGTTGGTGGCTCCTGCCGCAGGAGGGTCCTGGTGAGAGCGACTCCATGCCGTGAAGAAACCATGGCATTGGCGGCTTCCGAGCCGCAAGGAAGAGAGGCGATGGCAGTGGGCCCACCGCAAAACATGGCGGCAATTCTTGCCACATGAAGATGGCAGCAGCGGCCTCCTGGCCACATCGGAGCATGACAGCATAGCTCACCGTGCAGGGGAAAGGTGTGGTGGTCTCCTGACCACGAAAGAGCACCGGCGGTGGCCTCCTGGCCGCAAAAGCAGAAGAAGGCAGCAGCTCCAGCCACATGAAGACAACATCAGCGGCTCCTGCAGTGAAGGAGAGAGGACGTCGGGGTCAGCAGCCTCCAGGCCACGTGAAGAAGATGGTCAGTGCAGGCGGCAGCAGCTCCATGCTGCATGAAGGTAGTGTCGGCGGCCTCTGGCCGCAAGGAGAGGAGACAGAGGCTCCAGCCATGCAAAGCGCGGCAACGAGACAGGTAGGCAGATGGCGAGGAGCAAGCAGGCTGGAGGTAAGAGACTGCTTGTGGCTAGGCCCACATGCAGAATCGTAACAGATGCACAAAGAAGTTGGGCTTACATGTGCTTCCCGTATTTTAAAAAGTGCCCATATACGTGCACAAATGCTGTGGTGCGCACAGCTCCAGTTTCCAAAGCAGGGCGTCGACATGGTCTGGGTGGGGCGTGGCCATTTTGGGGCCTGGCCAAGAGATGTGCATGTAAATATTTATGTAGTACACTGCTAAACAATAAGCAAACAAATTCAAACAATAATCAAACTTTCTCAATCAGGAAAAAGATAAAACCAGATATTCTTGAAGAATCAATAAAAAATAAGCTAATTGAGTTCAATCATGCTAATGCCATCTCAGCCTTTAACTCCTGGGATAACATTATCAATGAAATTGCTGATAACTTAAGCCCAATACAAACAAAAATGCTCCAAAACGAACAGAATACCTCAAAACAAAAACAAAACCATGGTACAGCGAAGAGCTGAGACAAACTAAACAGACACTGAGAAAATTGGAGAAACAGTGGCGGAAACACCCATTTGAAAAATCCTTAGTAATATATGGATCTCTTCTAACAAAATACCGTGAACAAATCAATAAAGCAAATAAAAGACTACAATGCAAAACAGATCCATGGGCTAATATTTAACTCCAAATTACTCTTCAAGACCATCAAAAACCTAATCAAGGGCCCATCCTCCTACAACTTGAGGATAGACAACTTCTCAAAGAATACCTCCAGCGAATATTCCACCTTCTTACTAGATAAAATAAATAGGCTAAGAACTCAATTTCTCATTTGCTCACCAACAAAAAACATGAGGAAAAACATGGAAGTCATACTTGGAATATATTCAATATAATAACCAAACTTGAAATAAATCAAATCATTACCAAAATTAAGCCTGCGGTCCACCCACTAGACCCAATTCTGACAAGTTCCATGAAAATAATACATAGCGTATTAACTCCTACAATTGTAACCATAATCAACCACTTGCTTGCAGAAGGTCTGGTTCCACATGGAATGAAACAAGCTGTGATCAAACCAATTCTAAAAGATAAAACAGGAAGAACTGATGATTGGGACAATTATGGACCAATATCCAACTTGCCTTTCTTTTTTTTCAAATGTTTTATTTATTGATTGTTTACATTACAAATTGGAAACAATCTTTTAACAATTTTATTTTCCAGTTCTTTACATTTATCTCACTTTAATGTAAATAAATTTAACTAAAATTAGAATCTGTTCAATTTGTACTTCCAAATCATATTATAAGAAAAATAATCCTTTAGAAGACAAGTGAAAATTCAAAGGAGATACAAGGAAAAAAATAACCATCTCAATACGGCAATAACATAGATATTACACTGGTACATTATTATATTTTAAGACCTCTCCCCATTTTGAAGAACTGGGGAAGAGGTGGTAGGTTGCCTGGCTTCAACAAACTGACGTAACTGGTCAGACTGGAAAAAATATATAGGTCTCATCCCCCCTCTTCAAAATACATTTGCAGGGATAACGTAGGACAAAAGAAAATACTAATGTTGTAACCTTTTGTCTCATTGACAGAAATTCTTTTCTCCTGATCTGGGTAACTTGTGCCTGATCAGGATAAATCTTTAATGGCTGGCCGTAAAAAGTTACAGGAAAATTTATAAAATAAGCTCTCATCACGTTATTAACATCCTGAATAGCGATAAAGGAAATTAACAAGGTGTTCCTATCTAATACAACTGTATTAGAATCTTCCAGGAAACTGGTTAAGTTTGCGTGGAAAATTGCAGGCATGGTCCCTAAGACGAAGCTCTCTTATTAAAAAAATAACATGTATTCACTAGAGATGTGCATTCGTTTTTGCCGAATTGGAAAATTGCAACGAAATTGTCCAATTCGGCATGTTTCAGGGAGCCCGAAAAAAATCAGGATTTTCCCATTTTTTCGCAAAAATTCGTTTTTCCGATTAGTGCGCACTAACGGGAGTCAGTGCGCACTAACTCCTGTTAGTGCGCACTAACAAAAACCATTAGATTTTGTTACTTTTTGTTACTTTTTGTTAGTTTTTGTTAGTGCGCGCTAACGGGGAGTTAGCGCGCACTAGCTAAAAATCGATTTTTCGCGAAAAAAAAGACCCGAACTGAAAAAAAACGACATTTTCCATGGCGGCTGAAAAACGAAGAACGACACGAACACAAAAAACGATGCACATCTCTAGTATTCACAGAAGGAATATTGTCTGGAGGAAAAGCGAGTTCTTCAATGAGGAACCTTTTCAAGGTGGTGTAAGATATTTCCTCTGCAATCTTAGGAAAATTCAGAATCCTTATATTAAGATGTTTAATGTTATTTTCCATCGCCTCCAAGTGTCTTGAAAAGGCTAATTGATCTTTAATAATAGCCCCATTTAGAGCTTGTATCGACTTAATCTTATTCTCAGACTCCCCAACCCTATTTGCAATTGTATGTCCCTGAATGTCCACAATTTTTTGCTGGAAATTGTAGGCTACAGAGTTCATCTTATTCTCAGATCTGTTTAGAGAAGCTCCAAACCCTGCCACCAGGTCCCAGATTGCCTCCAGGGTTACCACCTCTGGCCTGGCTGGCAACTGTGTGAACTCACCCCGAGTGCTTGATGTCATCTGTCCTTGGCTACTCTCCAGAGGGGCCTCAGTTCTCTCTCTCCTGTAGGTCATGGTAAGCCATCTTTCCTTCCTCTCTCGCCGAGGATAACTTCATCCCCATTGGTTAGGAGATTCTCCTCATTCAGCACAGTGCTAGAGACAGCCCCCTCCTGCCCAGTTACTTTTGCCGCATCATCAGTAGGCGACTGAGCTGTGTCTCTGCTGGGCTCATGCTGGGCCAGAGGCTGGTGAAGGTCAGGGCTTAGGGATGCCTCCTCCAAGGGAGCTCCCCACTCTCCTTCGCAGGGACTCCCAGCAGTTTCACTGGCTCCCTGCAGGTCTGGCTGGATCAAAAATCACTCGATATCTAACTGCATCAGGGGAGGTAAGGAATCAGTAGGGTAGATCCTTATCTTTTCTTTTCTTTTTGCTGGCATAGCAAAAATAATGTTCCAAGAAAATATATCAGCAGCTCGAACGTTCCGTGCACCTTCTATGCTGCCATCTTGTCTACCAGTAGTCCTCCCAACTTGCCTTTCATTGCAAAAGTTCTAGAAAAAGCAGTGTTAACGCAACTGGAAAATCACTTAGAAGGCAATGTGTTTGGGTAATTGCCAGGTTCTTGTTGCCTGGTTTAGCCTCTGTTGGAAACAGGATACTGGGCTTGATGGACCCTTGGTCTGACCCAACATGGCAATTTCTTATGTACTTATGTTCTTATGTTAATGATATCCTATATCCAAACCAATTTGGATTCAGAAAAGATCGAGCAACAGAAATCCTACTTATATCCTTAATAGATCCTATGCTCTAGGGTTTCAATAATGATGAATCCTACATCTTGGTACTAATAGACTTAACTGCCACATTCGACTGGTTGACCAAACCCTGCTATGCCATCAACTGAAAAAAAAATTGGAATAGATGGAAATCTAATCGGAGAAAGTTCTTTTTTACTCAACGCACAATTAAACTCTGGAATTTGTTGCCAGAGAATGTGGTTAGTGCAGATAGTATAGCTGTGTTTAAAAAAGGATTGGATAAGTTCTTGGAGGAGAAGTCCATTACCTGCTATTAAGTTCACTTAGAGAATAGCCACTGCCATTAGCAATGGTTACATGGAATAGACTTAGTTTTTGGGTACTTGCCAGGTTCTTATGGCCTGGATTGGCCACTGTTGGAAACAGGATGCTGGGCTTGATGGACCCTTGGTCTGACCCAGTATGGCATTTTCTTATGTTCTTATGTTCTTATTCAAATGGTTCTCCTCCTTCCTAGCTGATATGACATTCCAAGTCAAACTGGCAACCACTTATCTGACAAATTCCCAATTGATACAGTTGTTCCTCAAGGCTCTGTACTCTTGGCTACACTTTTTTCAACATTTATATGCTTCCTCCTTGTAAACTACTTGTGGAACTAGGAATCAGCTTCTTCTTATATGCTGATGACATACAGTTCTACATTCCTATCATCAAATCAATTGAAAATACAACATTGACACTTTCAACATACATGAAGGCAATACAACAAAAGCTATCTCAATTTAAACTAACACTAGATGGGGATTCCAAGAAGGCTGCACACTAATCTGCGGTGTTCCAGACTCTCTCTAATCCCTTAAATTTCTTCTTACAAATATACGTGAATCCATTATTACTTGCAATACGGGAAAGAGGAAAGGCAGGGCCAGAACATTCCCCAATGCTTCGAAGGGATCACCATTTTCAAGCCTGATGAATCATCATGTTGTCCAGAACCAGGAGCTTTCAATGGGCTCTGTGGAGGCTTCCTTGGGAGGTCAGTCAAGAGGTGCTCCTTCGCTGATGACCCCAGACCCAGAGTCATCGTTTTCTCTGGAGCTGAGTCAGGCTCCTCCTCAGCCTGGCCCCCCATAGGAGATGATGATGTGGTCAGTCTGTTCCCATCGCATCTCGATGATCGAGGTCAGCCAACAGTATCAGCGTTGGGTGGAGCTAGCATGGAGGGTCAAGCCAAAGGAGCTGTTTTCCGGCTAAGTAAGGAAGCTAAATTCCTGCTGAATTTCTCCCCAATTTCTTCAATGGTTGGGCAATCTGTAGAGGCTGTATCAGAGGTAATAAATGTTTCTCTAATAAAACCTCCTAATATTACCTTGGCCATCATTTGGGAAGCTATTGCAAACTTATCTAATCAAGTTTCACAATTTGTTTCCCAACAACGTGAATTATCAAACACATTTAATTCCTCTCAGTCTCAATTTCTAGAAATTAAAACTCAAGTGGAATCCCTGGAGTCCAAGGGGACAATTAGAAGTCAGTGGACACTAGGGATGTGAATCGTTTTAGGACGATTAAAATTATCGTCCGATAATTTTAATATCGTCTTAAACCGTTATGGAACACAATACAATAGAGATTCTAACGATTTATCGTTATAAATCGTTAGAATCGTGAGCCGGCACACTAAAACCCCCTAAAACCCACCCCCGACCCTTTAAATTAAATCCCCCACCCTCCCGAACCCCCCCCAAATGAGTTAAATAACCTGCGGGTCCAGCGGCGGTCCGGAACGGCAGCGGTCCGGAACGGGCTCCTGCTCCTGAATCTTGTTGTCTTCAGCCGGCGCCATTTTCCAAAATGGCGCCGAAAAATGGCGGCGGCCATAGACGAACACGATTGGACGGCAGGAGGTCCTTCCGGACCCCCGCTGGACTTTTGGAAAGTCTCGTGGGGGTCAGGAGGCCCCCCACAAGCTGGCCAAAAGTTCCTGGAGGTCCAGCGGGGGTCAGGGAGCGATTTCCCGCCGCAAATCGTTTTCGTACGGAAAATGGCGCCGGCAGGAGATCGACTGCAGGAGGTCGTTCAGCGAGGCGCCAGAAACCCTCGCTGAACGACCTCCTGCAGTCGATCTCCTGCCGGCGCCATTTTCCGTACGAAAACGATTCGCGGCGGGAAATCGCTCCCTGACCCCGCTGGACCTCCAGGAACTTTTGGCCAGCTTGTGGGGGGCCTCCTGACCCCCACGAGACTTGCCAAAAGTCCAGCAAGGGTCCGGAAGGACCTCCTGCCGTCCAATCGTGTTCGTCTATGGCCGCTGCCATTTTTCGGCGCCATTTTGGAAAATGGCGCCGGCTGAAGACAACAAGATTCAGGAGCAGGAGCCCGTTCCGGACCGCTGCCGTTCCGGACCGCCGCTGGACCCGCAGGTTATTTAACTCATTTGGGGGGGGGTTCGGGAGGGTGGGGGATTTAATTTAAAGGGTCGGGGGTGGGTTTTAGGGGGTTTTAATGTGCCGGTTTTGCGATTTTTAGATTTTTAGATTTTTCACGATTTTTCACGATTTTTCACGATATTTTACCCCCCCAAACGGCAACAATACGATTCCCTCCCCCTCCCAGCCGAAATCGATCGTTAAGACGATCGAGGACACGATTCACATCCCTAGTGGACACTATCTCGGCTGGATATTTGTTCCTACAAAATAAAATGGAAAACCTGGAAAATAATATACGACGTTGCATCCTTAGGATTTTAAATTTTCCTAGGAAAAGGTTTACTACACTGGTTGAAATGCTTCATAGATATTTTGTAGAAGTGTTAACTATTAAAGAAAATCTGCTTCCACCTATTTCAAAAGCTTATTATTTGCCAAATAAAATACCATTTCATTTGAATAATGTACCCATAGATAATGTACCTTCTGATGTATTCTCATTTATCCTCTTTCCTTGAGAGTTCAGTGGAGGAGGGAATTACATATTCTACCCTAATTGTCACTTATGCATTGGACTCAGACTGGGACTTTGTATTAAAAATGTTCTTTCGCAAGAGAGGTACACTGTTCTTAGGATGTAAGATTCGTATGTTTCCGGATGTATCTAAAGTAATACAATAAAAAAGAAAATATTTCCTGATAATGTGCCCTGCTGTTATCAGTTTGGACACTTCCTTTTGGCTTTATTTTCCTTGTAAATGTGTTATTAAAATTAAGGGGTCAAATATGTTGTTTTTATCAATCCCAGCTTAATACTTTTCTAAATGATAAAATAAGACAGGATTCACCTACCCTTATGACCAGCTCTTAATTACCGTGTCCCAACATAAAAAATTTAGATACCTCTGCATTTTAGGGTCGTTGGGCCGCTTCCCTATATTTTTTGTAATTAAAAAATTTGCTTCTCATATTTACTTGTGGAATACCCCCTAAATTTGTAGTCTAATAGGGTATTATTGAGAACTTAGTATTTCTTTGTATGTTTTTCCTATACTGGTTTGGTCACTTTATACCATTTCTTGTTGTTACGATTCTGCCCGCAGCTAGGGCCACGGGCAGCCTCTCACCTTCTCCTGCAGCCAGGAGGCCGCCGACACCATCTCCACTCTGCCAGGAGACCGCCGACATCTTCTTATCCTGCGGCGGCAGGGAGCTGCCGGCATGCTCTCCGCAGCCTGGAGCTGCTGCCATCCACCTCTGTGGCCTGGAGGCTGGCGTGTTCCTCCTGCGGCCTGGAGGCCGCAAATGTCAGCTCCTCCCCCATGGTAGGGTGACGCCACCATATATCCATGCGGCCGGAGCCGTCGTCCTCCTCTTCTTCGTGGCCAGGGGGTCGTCTACGTCGTCTTCTTGTGGCTGGAGCTGCCCTCAGTCCCCCTTCCCATGGTAGGAAGCCGCCACCGACCCTGGACCTGGTTTGCGGCCTGGTCCTGAGTCTTCTCAGCCCCGCGGCAGGGATGACGCTCTCCAGGGTCCTGCCCCTAGGTGCAAGACTGCGCCTCTCTTCTGTTCTTAAAGGGCCCACAGTGGGAGTAGTCCCGTGGCCCCTCCTGATGATGTCATTGTGAGTGTTCCTTTCAGCCCTATAAGAAGGGCCTTTTTTCATTGCTTCATTGCCTTCGCAAGGAACCAGTCCTCCATAGGACTTCTCTTCATCCCAGCTTCTCCTAGGCACTCTGTTCTTCATAGGAATTCCTTGTCTTTGTCTTGGTCTCTTGTCTGATCCTGTGTCCTTGTTTTGTCAGTTCCAGATGTACTGATGTTCCTGTCGTCCTTGTCTCCTGATCTTCACGTGTCCAGATGTTCTTCTCTACAGCAGCGCAAGTCTCTGGAAGACCCTTGTTTTTAAATGCTCCTTACTTCAAGTTCCAAGCTCCGAGTTCCTTGCACCAAATCCTTACTCCATGTTCCTTGCTCCGAGCACCCCAATCTGAATTCCTTGCTCTGTGTCCTGAGGTCCTACCCTGAATCCTGTATCCTGTCCTGGTCTCCGAAGTTCTTTGTGTCTGCTTCCATCCATGCCTAAGACTCCGTCTGAACCTGCTCCGTTCCAGCGTGGCCCGTGCCTTACCTTACCAGTGCAGGCTTCACCTGAATCTTCGTCATATCCTGATTCGAAGTTTCACCGCTTTGCCTGGAGTCTGCTTCACCATCTGCATGGTCTGCGACCTGCCTTGAGTGGCTGTGTATGGTGTGCGGTGAGGCAACTCTCTCTCAGCTCTCTCCATAATCCTGAACCTCCAAGCAACCTGTGTCTTTGTCTTAGTCCTTCAAGTATCCTGAGCCTTCGTCTGAACCTGTTTGTTACAGCCCTCAGCCTCTGTCCGTCCTATCACATCTGCCGTTCCCGTATGGCACGTCCTAAAGGGCTATCGAGTGGCCGGAGGGATATTCCAGAGTCCAACTTTGCGTTTGTGGGTCTCTCTGATGCGTTCAGGTTCAGCAGAGGCCAGGGTTCCTTATCTCCAGCTTGTCCGGCCGTGCTTGGACACTTCTCGCCTGTGTTGGCACTACCCGGGAGCTCCTCTGTGGGCGAGTCGTGGCCCAAGGGTACACTACCTCCCCGGAAATGGGACCGCTTCCTAGCGCTCCCAATACAGATTGAAAAGGCCATGTGCCCAGCAAGGGTGTTCCTGTGATGGGCCTATACATTTGGACTTCCAAGAGTTTTTGTTTTCAGAAAAAAACCTTTTGACTTGCCTACGACCTGCAGGAGGTGCCTGCCATCTCCATTTGTTCACGGTGATGTTGTTTTTTTTTCTGGGTTCCACATGACCTGCAGGAGGTGACTGCATCCAGATTTTCATCTCCTGTTCACTAAACCTTCCAGGTCTGAGAAGCAGACTTGTGGAGGGGGCCCTTGAGGAGGGGATACTGTTACAATTCTGCCCATGGGCTGCGGCAGCCTCTCACCTTCTCCTGCGGCCAGGAGCCGCTGACGCTATCTCCACTTGGCCCGGGGCCACTGACATCTTCTTATCCTGCAGCCGCAGGGAGTCGCTGCCATGCTCTCTGCGGCTTGGAGCCGCTGCCATCCACCTCTGTGGCCTAGAGGCCGCAGACGTGTTCCTACTGCGGCCCCAAGGCCACCGATGTCAGCTCCTCCCCCACGGCAGGGTGCCGCTACCGTGTCTCCATGCAGTTGGAGCCGCCATCTTCCTATCCTTCGCAGCCAGGGTTCCGTCAATGTTGTCTTCTTGCGGCTGGAGCTGCCCTCAGTCGCCCTTCCTGCGGCAGGAAGCAGCCGCCGACCGTAGCCTGATTTGCAGACTGGTCCGGCGTCTTCTCAGTCCCATGGCAGGGATGCTGCTCTCCAGGGTCCTGCCCCTAGGCACGAGGCTGCACCTCTCTTATGTTCTTAAAGGGCCCACATGGGCGTAGTCCCGCTGCCCCTCCTGATGACATCATTGTGGATGTTCCTTTCAGCCCTATAAGAAGGGCCTTTCTTCATTCCTTTGTTGCCTTTGCAAGGAGCCAGTCCTCCTTAGGACTTCTCTTCATCCCAGCTTCTCCTAGGCACTCTGTTCTTCGAAGGAATTCTTTGTCTTTGTCTTGGTCTCTCCTCTGATCCTGTGTCCTCATCTCGTCAGTTCCAGACTTCCTGATGTTCCTGACATCCTTGTCTCCTGATCTTCACGTATCCAGATGTTCTTCTCTATGGCAGCGCAAGTCTCCGGAAGACCCTTGATTTTAAACGCTCCTTACTTCAGGTTCCAAGATCTGAGTTCCTTGCACCGAGCACCCTACTCTGAGTTCCTTGCCCTGTGTCTTGGATCCTGAGGTCCTACCCTGAATTCTGTATCATGTCCTGGTCTTCAATGTTCCTTGTGTCTGCTTCCGTCCATGCCTAAGACTCCGTCTGAACCTGCTCCGTTCCGGCGTGGCCTGGGCCTTGCCTTGACTGGCTGTGGAGGTTGCATCCCGGTGCAGGCCTCACCTGAATCTTCATCATGTCCTGATTCAAAGTTTCACCACTTTGCTTGGAGTCTGCTTCTGCATGGCTGCCTTAAGTGGCTGTGTAGGGTGCGCGGTGAAGCAGCACTCACTGAGCTCTCTCCATAATCCTGAACCTCCATGCAACCTGTGTCTTTGTCTTAGACCTTCAAGTATCCTGAGTCTTCATCTGAACCTGTTTGTTACAGCCCTCAGCCTCTGTCCATCCTATCGCATCTGCCGTTCCCGTATGGCTGGTCCGAAAGAGCTATCGAGTGGCTGGAGGGCTACTCCAGAGACCAACATTGCATTGTTGGGTCTCTCTGATGCGTTCAGGTTCAGCAGAGGCCAGGGTTCCTTATCTCCATCTTGTCCGCCCGTGCTTGGACACTTCTCGCCTGCCTCGGCGCTACCCCAGAGCTCCTCTGCAGTCACATCGTGGCCAAAGGGTACACTACTTCCCCAGAAATGGGACTGCTTCCTAGCACTCCCATAACACTTGTCAATTTGTTTAACTTTTAACTGATTTAAAATGATAAATAAAGAGTAAAAAACAACAACAACTAACACTAAACACACAAAAAAACCTGAAATCATGTGGCTAAGTGAAACCACCATCCCTAGACTTAGGTATTTTTCACATTACACCCTCTGAACAAGTATGGGATCTAGGAATAGAGGTCGATGAAAATAGTACTTTGAAAGTGCACGTAAACAAACTAATTAAAACGGGTTACTCCAAGCTGTGAATCCTACATAGGTTAAAACCTTTACTAACATTCCAGGACTTCCAAACTGTTCTACAAATACTAATATTCTCAAATATTGATTATTGCAACTCACTATTACTAGGACTACCTTCAGGACTATTAAGACTATTACACCTTCTACAAAATGCCTCAGCTAGAATTCTAATGGGGGCAAGGAAAAATTGATTACATCACTCCGTCACTGATAGATATACACTGGCTACCAGTACAATCAAGAATCTACTACAAAGTATTAACAAAAATTTTCAACATAATCAATGACAGAAACTCCTGCTTATTAGGTGTGAATCTCCAACCTTACATACTACTGCGAACACTAAGATCACAAAACAAAGAACTATTAACCATGCCTACACCGCGGAGCACTTATCTGACACAAAGAAAACACATGTTTTCTTTAGCGGGCCCCAAGCTATAGGACTCTCTACCTGGGGCATTATGTCTGATCACTGAAAGAAAGAGCTTCAAATGTGAGCTGAAAACATGGCTTTTCAAAAATGCGTGCGATCTAACGTAAAAAAACGAATGCCAGAAAATTACATGAATATTGGCTGAAGAAAGAGCCACAGTCATTAAGAGATGTAAAGAGTACTAAGACAACTCAGTGACTAAATTAATAATCTAGTTAACATGCTGTGATGATATGCTGACCTAAAATGTGAATATTGCTTTTATAAACCGTTGTGATCTTCTATTTGGAAAATAAAATGCCTAAATAAATGCCTAAATAAATAAATATCAAGTGACCACATTTATAAAACGAATTTCTGGACTAGTTCTAATTTATTGACACCTTTCATGATGTTTTTTTTATCTGCAGTGCCAATTTCAAATAGAAGAAGCAGGGCTACAAATACCAGATTGCATTTTTACGTAAGTTCAATGGCCAGAAATGGTAAAAAATTTCTGTCAAGAATTAGATTAGGAATATAGACAGTAGGGATGTGCAGAAGAAAAAGCTTGTTTTTTTTCAACCATTTCTTTTGTGGGGACCCCAATACATTTCTATAGTTTCAAAACAAAAAAAATCCCCATGTGTTTATTAGTTTTTTGGTTTTTTTCAATTGCCATTATACTCAATGGGAGAAGCAGTACGGTCTATTAGGGTTTTCTCATAAATTCTCAAGGAACTTGTATGAAGAAATCATCAGAAGAGGACAGAACTCCAAGCTACCTAGACTGTGGCAAAGTGGCACCCAAAGTGGTATGAAGAGCATAACATTCCATAAAGGGGAATTGGCAAGAATTCTCCATCATTAGAGGAGCAAAAAAGTAAGCTAGAGTGGGAAGAACACCCCAAGGTTCCAAAATAGGGCACTAACAACAGTGGCATGACAAGATGCAAACTGGCACCAAAAGTGGCATTAGCGTCCTAAGGCACCATGAAGGTGGTGGAAAGTAGAAAAAGTGGCAGAAAAAGCCCAAAGGCACTGATAAAGAAGCCAAGCAGCACAAAGAGTGCCATCAAGATACCAAAACAACATGAAAGGTGCAAAGCAGCCCTCCAGACTGGCAAGAACAACTCAAAGTGTAGGCCTGAGATATGACAGCAAGGCACAGTGGCAGAAAGAACACCAAGGTGAAAAGTCTGGGCATGGCAGTAAGGCTGAGTGGCACAAAGACCTCTAAGGTGTAGCATAAGGAATATAGAAGCAAGGCAAAGTGGCATGGGTGATGCTAGGCTCCCATGTGACACTTGCCAATTGTCAGATTCAGTACAAGAAAATGAACTGTGATAAGTATCATTTACTTGTCATACGCTTTTATTACATTTCCTGTTTAAACTTAATTTATCTGCTGGGTGGAATTTAGATTTTCTTGTGAAATAGGATTTGTGAAGGAAACTTTTATCACGTTCAGAACATGGAAATGATTTCTAATGAGTGTGGTTTGTTTTTCCTGATAAATTGTGAGGGTTGCTTTATTTAGAAACCTTTTCCTATATTCTGTAGCTGAACTCTGCCTGTTCCATTTCCTGATTTCTGGTTTTGCATGTTCTCTCTGTAACTGTTATCATATTATAGAAATCAAAATGGTTTTTCTTAAACATCTTTTTTTCTTATGCCAATATTTCTTCCTTCTAGTATATAAACCATCAGATAGGGTGGGAAAACAAGGTTGGGATTGTGAAAGGATAGAAGAAAAATAACTATAGTACAGGTGCTGAGGTAGTAGAAACCTGTATTCATGTGGCAGCAAGTTCCCTATGGTGGAATAAGGGACCTAGCAGGTAGGCATGTGGCAGCAATTCCCCTATGGTGGAATAAAGGGCATGGCAGGTAGATGTGTGGCAACAAGTCTCCTATGGTTGTATTTGATCCGAGGTGGCCAACTCTGGTCCTCGAGAACCACAAACAAGCCAGGTTTTTGAGGATATCCACAATGAATATGCATAAGATAGATTTGCATACAATGGAAGCAGTACACGTTTCTCACGCATATTCAATGTGGATATCCTGAAAACCAGGTTTGTTTGTGACTCTCATGGACTGAAGCTGGCCACCCTCCTGTATTAGGGGTATGGTGTCAGGATCCTCCCAAGGCAATGTCTACAGAGGAAACGCACAGTACATCTCATGCTCAGTCTTTAAGATCACTGTGGATACGGAGAGCAGCGTTAGGCTGGATCACGCTGATATGTTATCTCTGTGCTGTGGTTTCCTTGACAACAGCTCACAGCTCCACCCATGACTCACTGGGAAAGGCTGCCTGCTAATTTTTTATATAGTTACAATTACTAACTGAAACCTTCTCTCTATTGATTTCTATGGTCCATAGACTTCAATGTCCCATAGAAATGAATGGGAAACTAAATGAATGGGACAAATAGGATTCATTTAATTCATGGGGGCACCCTCCATTTGTTTTGTGGACCCACAAAAGAAACAAATGGGGTTCCATTTCAAAATGGACATTCATTTTATACAGGGTGGCCCATGGAAAAGTAGCCTGCCTGGCATGGCACTGGTATTGGAGGCGGCCTACTTTTCCATGGGCCACCCTGTAATAATGCACATCCCTAATTGACAGCCTCCAGCTGAAATGCTAGAAAATATAGTTTTGTCTTGGAAGCTTATTTGTATTCACTAGTTAAACTAGAGTTTCCGTTTTCCTCCATGTTTCTGGCAAGAAGGGTATGTAGAGTTTCATTCAGAGAAACTATTCCAGTGTTAACACCCCCAGAATGCATTCCAATGAGAAAGTTAAAGGTGAATTTTCAAAACATTACGCATGTAAAACTTAGCATTTACACCAGTAAGTAGCCTCTACTTATATTTTATAAAAGTCCAAAAATATACGTGTATTTTTATTTTCATGCATACATGTACAAGTGTAAAAAGGGGCAGACTAAGGGCATTCTCAGACAGGGCCAACAGTCACATGTATAAGTTGCCATTTTAAAAGGCATTTATGCACATATAGGGGTAGATTTTCAAAGGTTTGCATGTGTAAGATATGCGCGCAACCCCTGAAAACCTCCCCCTGCCTCCCCCTGCGTGTGCCGAGCCTATCTTGCATAGGTTCGGCGGCACGCGCATGACCTGGGACGCGCGTAAGACCCAGGGCTTGAAACCAATGAGCATTCCGGGGGCGGGGCCGTGGGCAGGCACTGGCCCGGGGGCATTCTGGGGGCAGGACCGAGGCCTCCAGAACAGCTACTAAGCCGGGGGATGGAGAGCCGGCACGCGCAAGTTACGCCTGCCTGGAGGCAGTGGGGGTCCGGGAGCGACCTCCTGCATGCAGGCCGTATTGCCAATATTCAAAATGGCGCCGACGCTACTTTTGCCCTGTCATATGGTAAGGGCAAAGGGCCACCGGCGCCATTTCTTTTAACGCAGCCGTGGCCCGAGAGCAGGAGATCGTGTCGGGACCCCCCCACTGGACCCCATGTAATTTAAAACATTTTGGGGGGCTTCGGGAGGGTGGGGGATTAATTTTAAAGGGTCGGGGTGGGTTTTAGGGTGCCGGTTTTCCCGCCCTCCCCCGATTTATGATTTTTTACGATTTAAAAAACAAAACAAACCATGACGATCAGATTTCCTTGCCCCTCCCAGCCAAAATTGATCGTTAAGACGATTGATCACCCGATTCACATCCCTATTATAAAATACTAACTTAGTTCTATGTGCGGCTATGTACGCGCCTATATGCTACCGCGCGTAGTTGTTTGACAGTTATCCTCCCTCTTTATGGACACTTGTCATTTACAAAAAATGTAAAACATGCTTTATTATCTTCTGAGGGCTTTTTCTTTTTATTGACATTATAGTAAAAAAAAGACAAAAACTGGTGGACTAATTGGTTAAACTTGTAATTTCGCTCAGGTACATATGTTTTAAAATACACCAATTTACATGCATAAATCCCAGCTTACATGAGTAAGTCCTGCTTTCTTTTCAAGTATACAATATATGCATGCATATCACAAGCAGACTGTGATACATTACTCTTTAGCCAAGCTTTTCCAGGACCATGATCATCATTTTTTCCCCTCCAACCAGCAAGAACATATCTTCTTCACAAACCCCCATTTTCCATACCACTACCTACTTCGGTATCTAATCTCTTGCTGCAGGACACTTGAGACTTTCTCACTTATACGTTATAATTTTTATGCTCAATAAGACCTGTCAACTTAATTGTTTAAGTCTTTTTTTTTTTTTTTTCTCCTTTATCTTTTGGTCATCAATGTTACAACGTTATTGTTAAATTTTGAACTTATGTACACTGTTCCAAGTTTCATAACCTTGTTCTATGTAATGCCTTTTGGCAATTTTCATGTTCTGTTTCAATGTAAACCGATGTGATCTTTATTTCATATAGGAACACCGGTATATAAAAATCTAAAAATAAATAAATAAATAAATTACAGGAGGACCTTGCAAGATTGGAAGATTGGGCATCCAAATGGCAGATGAAATTTAATGTGGACCAGTGCAAGGTGTTGCATATAGGGAAAAATAACCCTTGCATATAGGGAAAAAATAGCGATGTTAGGCTCTATATTAGGAGTTACCACCCAGGAAAAAGATCTAGGCATCATAGTGGATAATACTTTAAAATCGTCGACTCAGTGTGCTGCAGCAGTCAAAAAAGCAAACAGAATGTTAGGAATTATTAGGAAGGTAATGGTTACTAAAATGGAAAATGTCAAAATGCCTTTATATTTATTTATTTATTTATTTATTTATTATTTTTATTATACCGAGTTTCATGATAAGAATCACATCAACCCGGTTTACAATTAACATGTGTGTGGAGGCAGGGAGTAACATAGTGATAAACATTTCCCAATTCAACATTAAATATAGTGTGAAACTTAAAAAATATTAAAACAATAATTAGGACGTGAGAAAGTTACAAAAAAACAGGGAATAATAACTAGGACCAGAAAGGGGGAGGGAATTAAAAAAGAGAATATTTACATTTCAGCCAACTGTTTCCAAATTAATAAATATGTATAATGTATAATAAATATGTATATAATGTATATAATAAATATATGTATATAAATATATATGTATATAATAAATATATAATAAATATATATGTATATTTATATATGTATATATATATATATATATGTATATATAAATATATATGTATATAAATATATATGTATATATATAATAAATATATAATAAATATATATGTATATAATGTATATAAAATATAATGTATAATAAATATGTATAATTAATAAATATGTATAATATATCACTCCATGGTGAGACCGCACCTTGAATTCTGTGTACAATTCTGGTCACCACATTTCAAAAAACATATACTTGCGATAGAGAAGGTACAGAGAAGGGCAACCAAAATGATAAAGGGGATGGAACAGCTCCCCTATGAGGAAAGGCTGAAGAGGTTAGGGCTGTTCAGCTTGGAGAAGAGACGGCTGAGGGGGGATATGATAGAGGTCTTTAAGATCATGAGAGGTCTTGAACGAGTAGATGTGACTCAGTTATTTACACTTTCGAATAATAGAAGGACTAGGGGGCATTCCATGAAGTTAGCAAGTAGCACATTTAAGACTTATCGGAGAAAATTCTTTTTCACTCAACGCACAATAAAGCTCTGGAATTTGTTGCTAGAGGATGTGGTTAGTGCAGTCAGTGTAGCTGGGTTCAAAAAAGGTTTGGATAGGTTCTTGGAGGAGAAGTCCATTAATGGCTATTAATCAAGTTTACTTAGGGAATAGCCACTGCTATTAATTGCATCAGTAGCATGGGATCTTCTTAGTGTTTGGATATTTGCCAGGTTCTTTTGGCCTGGTTTGGCCTCTGTTGGAAACAGGATGCTGGGCTTGATGGACCCTTGGTCTGACCCAGCATTGCAATTTCTTATGTTCTTATGTTCTTAAAACACCAGATTTTTCTGATTTTGTTCATGTCTTCAATAAACCAGCTTTCAACCTGCAGTCTTTGTTGGTCTGTCCAGACCCATGCCTCCCTATATGTGCCAGAAAAAGCAGAAACTGTCAGTCTGATGGGTTGGTTTCTTTCCTATGCATTTTTGCTGCCTATATAGGGATACATGTGAGCCCTGAGTATATGAATTGGGCTGTATGTTTTCGGCAGCTTCTCAAATATGGCATTGAAATTAATGTATGTCTCATAGAAAAAATGACAGGAAACATCAATAATAATGTTGTTCATCACCTAAATGAGCCTTTGTAGCATAGTGGAGCAACTATTATGGTTTTTATAATAAGCACAGTGCCAAAATATCTACATTTACATATAATTTGACTTCAGTATGCAATGCTTTTTCATTATAATAGCTGCTTAAATCCCACTTCAGCTTAATTTCATTGACTTTGATTTTGGGACCAAAAGCATTAGCTTGAGCTAAAGAAAAATGTACAATGTGTGCATTCAATTAAGAAGTAATTAGATACTCAATCACCCTTATATCACACTGGGGATTATTATGGAAAAAAGAGAGATGTGATTCACTCTAGTGCATAAAACCATTTTGTTAATTAGTTTATTGCTAATTGAGTTTGAGAAAGTGTCAGTATGTCATAACAGAGGTTTGCTTTGCAGCACCTTAAATTCAAAGCTTTGTGATCTTTGAGAATAATTTTTCAGAGTACAATCAGTTAAACTTTAGCATGCTAAAGGCATAAGAACATAAGTCTTGCCACATGTTCTTATGTTCATTTGTGTGTTATTTTGTATTACTGCACCCCAACCTGGTTAAGCCTAAACTTGTTAGATCTAAGCAGTATTGGGCCTGGTTACTATTTGGATGGGGGGACTCTGTGTTAACATGCTAAGAAAAAGGTCATATGCAGTATGGTGGGGCTTAATCACCCTAACCTTCCACCCCCCAAAATGGATAGAAAGAGAAATAGGATAAACAAAATCATATGTCGTTCCACAGGGGATGGCTGTTACTGAGTGGCTCCCTTAGATTAAATGTCCATGTTTTTGATATGTCATTGTGCATTGTGGGAGATTTTAAGCCCAGAAGCAAATTTTCAGGATCTATGTCAGCCATTTCAGGACCTTTATGCATAAAAGGGCCCCCTCTGATTTTCAGATCCCCCAAAATATATGGTGCATATAGGAAGATTAACAGTTTATCAGTGTGGGGAACCCTTGGCCTCCCATTAGATGGCCATTGTTGCATCCGTCGGTCTCAGACAGCTTCGACCTCTGTGCCTCACCTTTCTTCCTTCTCTCTCCTCAAGCCTTGGGAAGATGGCTGCTGCTGCATCTTCGCTGTCCCCGGATCGGTAACGGCGATAATGTTCACCATGATTTTCCTGAAGGCCTCCTAGGGTGCGCGCGCGCACACCACCCACATCTATATCCACGTCATGGTGGCATCCCCTCCGAGTGACGTCATCACATCCTGGTATTTAGCCTGCCCTTCGTTTGCTAACAAACCGAGTTAACAAGGATCGAGATTGGATTGCACTGCCTCCGGTCTAAGCTGCTCTGCCGCTTCACAGTTGCCGCTGGAAGCTCTCTCTCTGCCCTTCAGGGTAACTCTTCACTAACCTGGGTACCCGCTCCTCAGAGGTCCCTCTGCTCTATTTCAGGTACCTATCTTGAGATACCGGGTACTTGCTCCTTGAGGGCCTGCTCGCCCTAATCTGCTGCCTGCCACTGAACAACTTCTGCCTGCCGGGATCTTCAACAATACAGCTTTCTGCTTCAGTGAGTACTAACCCTTTCAGTGTCTCATCTCCAGCTTCAGCGCTTCGAGATAACATCCGGAACCTGACCCTGCTATGCTGCGCTGCCTATCACCTACTCGAGTGTGAGACTGGACACCTCTGCAGAGGACCCCTGGACTACTTCACTGGCTTGCCTTCACTGCTGCCCACTCCTCGGGCATTACATCGAGCTGTACAATAAATACAACTTCTCTGTGTCTACATGTATAGAGTCTAGCCTAGAACTGTGGTTCCTCATGGGGCTCCTCCCCATGGGAGTGGCCATCACCACTGTACTCAAGAATCTACTCCAGCACCTCATAACCATAACAGCCATAGATACCTGCAGTGATAGTGAAGGGGACTGTTGCGACCGTCGCTGCCTGACGTCTCCACTCCGCCCTCCTTACCTCTTTGGCGACTCCCTCCTGGGCTGATGGAAGTTTGGCTGCTGCGGCGTCATCCTGCCGACCTCCTCCAGTGTTCCCGGACCGGCTAGACGCAGCCTTCCGCTATGTTCTCCTGAGGCCTAAGGGCACGTGCGTGGCGCGGCCACGACTCAAGTGCCGGCGGTGATGCGGGCCTCGGGGGCGTCCGCCTGAGATGACGTCATCATCTTCGGATGTTTGAAGGTCTTTCGTTTCGCTGGCTAATCAAGTTGGCGAAGGGTTTCCTACCTAGCTGCCTCCAGGTATCGCTGCGGATGGGATTCTCTCTCTGCATACCTTGCTACTCTGCTTCCTCGGACTTTACCAGGGGTACCCGCTCCTCGGGGGCCTCATTCTCTCTTTTACTTTTCAGGTTGCAGTCTGGAACCGGTACTCGCTCCTCAAGGGCCCACGTTCCTGGACCTGCTACTGAATATAACTTCTGCCAGGAAGTCACCGCTGCCTACAAAACCAGTGAGTTACCATCTCTCTCAGAGCTCACTCCTCGAGGGCCTACTTCATTCCAGCTCCTGGGCTATTCTAAGACACCAGAAAAATCACTAGTTAATATAACTTGTGTTGGCAATTAAATCCCAGAATTTGAAGTTGTATAATGAGATTAAAATATTATTTTTATTATCATATGATTAAAATTACTATCATATTTAATATAATTTTTGGTGATAACTATGACAAAATCTTTTCTTTTGGAAGAATCTTTTAAATAAATCTTTTGAAAAAATCTTTTTAAATCAGAAGATAAGACCTCAGCACCAGCATAGTATAACGAACAGAAACTTAATGAACCGGTCGGTACAATCACTGGTCTATATTCTTCCTTTTATTTTTTTAAAATTAAAGTGCTGAAACGTGCAGTAAAACTATTTGTTGAATGCTCTACAACTTCAAGATATTGAACTTGAACTTCAAACCACAAAGGTTTTAAGTTATCAAATTTGAAGTTAAACTGTAACAGTTTCATACTGTGCCGCCCGACTGAGCATTCGCAAAGCGAGCAAAGTTTCTTTTAGTTTTCTTCTACTCCCGCATGGAGAGTTACTATCCTGACATGAGTGTACTTATCTTTCTTAGCAACTTATTCTATTGTTTGTAAGCTGGTTGTGTACTTTAAAACCTGAGTATATTTCTTCGGCTAACACAACCGCTGAGTTTTTTCTTTTTAGAACCGCCAAACTGCCGACGTTGTCAACATTTCGTAACCTGTATCAGGGCGGGCTCTAGAACATGAAAAAACAAGCGAATAAAATAACACATAACTATTGACAGTCTAATGTTTGATTTTCTTGTAAAGTTTGTTACTCTGAACTGCTGTCGTGAATTTATGCTATTACTCACTTTTTTGCTATGGACTTGCCGTCTCAGTAGTCGTGTTGATGCAAGGCATTTAAACATGGCCGCCTCTATTTAAACAACAAACTTACTTGATAGTGACCAATCATTATACTCGTGCTGACGTCACAACATGATGATGATTCAGGTTTAAATGTCCTGCTACGAATTCTTCTCCTCTCCTGTCAAATTGTGAACATCAGTAAAGAGTTCTAATTTAATTGTAGAAACAATTTCTTTCAATGGTGAATTGAACTCTTCCACTTGATGTTGCAATTTAAATGACATGGTTCTTATGGCGTCAATTTAAAAATTCATCGATGTTCATTTTAAATACAGTAATATCTCATGATTGCGTGGATCAGTGGAACAATTGAAATTGAATGTTCTTAAAGCAATTCTTGTCTTAAAATTGATGCAATGATGTTCATTGATACAGTAAAACTTTTCTTCTCCTATCGAATTATACAAATCAATAGAGAATTAAAGTTGAATATTATTCAAACCTTTCTTGTCTGAATATTATGACAATTGCTTCCAGTGATGAACTAAACTTTTACACTTGACATTACTGTTTAAACAACATGGTTATTATTACATAATTTTAAAAGTCCATTGATGTTTCTTTTAAGTACAGTGATGTCTCACAATTGAACAGGTCAATAGAGCAAATAAAATTGAATGTTCTTGAAGCAATTCTTGTTTTGGTATAGGTACAATAATGTTCAACAATGAATTAAACTATTCCACTCAATATTGCAATTTAAACCATTTGGTTCTTCTGACATCAATTTGATGTTCTTTTTTGTACAGTAATTTTTCACGATTACCACCTCTTACATCCAATCCAACATGATCTATAGCAAACCATCATAAATCTTGTGGTTTATGTTGTTCTGCTGTACAATGTGTCACAATAGGTGCTGATTCTTTTTTGCTTTTCAAACAGCTTTTATGTTCTCCCATACGTAAACGTAATGAATGCATTGGGGTGGATTTTAAAAGCCCTGCGCATGTAAATCCTTCCGGATTTACACACGCAGGGCCCTCGCGTGCCGGCGCGCCTATTTTGCATAGGCCGCCGGCGCGCGCAGAGCCCCGGGATGCGCGTAAGTCCCGGGGCTTTCTAAAAGGGGCGGGGAGGGGGGCGTGTCGGGGGCATGCCGTGGAGTTTTGGGGCGGGCCCTGGGGCGTGGCGCTGGCCCGGGGGTGTGGTCGAGGCCTCCGGACCAGCCCCTGGGTCCGGTGACGGCGTGCCAGCAGCCCGCTGGTGCGCGCAGATTTACAGCTGCTTTTAGCAGGCGTAAATCTGCCAACAAAGGTAAGGGGGGGGGGTTTATATAGGGCCGGGGGGGTGGGTTAGGTAGGGGAAGGGAGGGGAAGGTGGTGGGAGGGCGAAGGAAAGTTCTCTCCGAGGCCGCTCCAAAATCAGAGCGGCCTTGGAGGGAACAGACAGCGCACGCTGGGCTCGGCGCGTGCAGGTTGCATAAATGTGCACCCCCGTTGCGCGCGCCGACCCCGGATTTTATAAAATACGCGTGGCTACGCGCATATCTTATAAAATCCAGCGTACGTTTGTTCGCGCCTGGTGCGCGAACAAAAGTACGTGATCGCACAATTTTTTAAAATCTACCCCTTAGTCTGTCCAACATAAATTTTATTACATGGGCATTTGATAATATATACCACAAAAGTGCTCCGACAGGTTGTGAAATATCTTAATTTGTACGTATAATTTGTGATCTGACAAGCGAATTCTTTGAGTTCTAATGTTTGATCACAAATTTTACAATGTCCACATTTATAATGTCCTATTGGTTTGGATCCATCAATAGTTGATATATATCATTTTTTTCTGGCAAAGTTGACGGACTCAGGATTTCTTTACGGTTTCTGCTCATGGAAAATACCATACGAAAATCAAGATTCTCAAACCCAGGAATCATTTTAACAATATTTATTTATTTATTTATTTAGCATTTTTATATACTGACTTTCCAATAACAGAATTACTGATCAACTCGGTTTACATTATAACAGAACAATCACATTTACAAGTAAATGTCTTACAATGAACAGGTCAATATAACTTGGATAGGTATATGTGGGGTTAACCAGTAAAGATACATTGCCTAATGTAGGTTAAATAAACAGTGCTAATTATAAGACTAGGTTATGATCCTCGACTGCCAAAGTTTACTCATGCTTCTTATTATTTTGCGTGATATGGGTGAATACTTGGTGACACATGTAATTGTCTGAGAACCATCTTGCTTCTCACAAGGAGTCAGCAGTGCACTTCTATTGTAATAAAGTGCCCTTTTGAATGCGTTTTTTATGCATTTCTTGGGGTAACCATGTTGTCTAAAATCTTCAGCCAGTTTCTCTGACTGTAGTTTGAAGATCTGGTTATTCGAACAATTGCGTTTATATTTCAAAAACTGCAAAAATGGTAAGCTGTTTTTTAAAGTGAAAGGATGTGCACTGTTGTAGTGGAGCATTGTTTCGATCTGTTGATTTTTTGAAAACACTAGTTGTCACTTCCCCTGAATCAGCTTTTTGTAATCTGACATTCAAAAAAGAAATTTCTGTAAAGTTATATTGCATGACAAATTGAAGTTTTTCATCACGTGTTGATCCATTTTTCAAAAGATAATAATTTCACTTCATTCCCACACCAAATGATAAAAATGTCATTGATAAATCATTTAAAAAAAAAGATTTTAGATGCAAAAGGAGAATTTTCAACCCATGTTGTCTCGAACTTTGATATTTATAAATTTGCGATGGAGGGGGCCATAGTGGCCTCCATTGCGGTGCCAGAAATTTGCTGAAAAAATTTATTTTGAAAAACAACATTTTTTTTCTTCAACGCAATAGTCACCAACTTTAATTTAAATTCAGTTGGTATACAATGTGGGTGCATTCTCTTGTTCAAAAACAACTCAATGATCTCTAGAGCTTCATTTTGTGGAACTGAAGTATAAACAGATTTGATATCTAAAGTGACCAACCATTTATCTTGCATATCATTTAACAAAGGTTCTATCATTTGTAAAAAATGTGTGGTATCTCGTATAAATGTTGGACACTGTGATACAAATTATCTCAGAAAACAATCTGTAAATTTGGATAATGGTTCAAGCAGCGATTCATTGGAGGAAATGATAGGTCTGCCAGGTGGATTTTGTAGTGTTTTATGAACTTTGGACAAAATGTATATCGTGGGTACTCTTGGATGTTTAGGATTCAAACAATTATTCGATGGGGGGGGAAAGGCTGATGTGCACGGAGCAGGAGAGAGACCTTGGGGTGATAGTGTCTAATGATATGAAGTCGGCGAAACAATGCGACAAGGCGATTGCAAAAGCCAGAAGAATGCTGGGATGCATAGAGAGAGGAATATCGAGTAAGAAAAGGGAAGTGATAATCCCCTTGTACAGGTCCTTGGTGAGGCCTCACCTGGAGTACTGTGTTCAGTTCTGGAGACCGTATCTACAAAGAGACAAGGACAAGTTGGAGGCGGTACAGAGAAGGGCGACCAGGAAGGTGGAGGGTCTTCATCGGTTGACATACGAGGAGAGATTGAAGAATCTAAATATGTACACCCTGGAGGAAAGGAGGAGCAGGGTGATATGATTCAAACTTTCAGATACTTGAAAAACTTTAACGATCCAAAGACAATGACAAACCTTTTCCAACAGAAAAAAATCAGCAGAACCAGAGGTCACGAGCTGAGGCTCCAAGGAGGAAGACTAAGAACCAATGTCAGGAAAAATTTCTTCACGGAGAGAGTGGTGGATGCCTGGAATGCCCTTCCGGAGGAAGTGGTGAAGTCCAAAACTGTGAAGCACTTCAAAGGGGCATGGGATAAATATTGTGGATCCATCAGGTCCAGAGGACGCATATAAAGAGCAGGTAGTAAAATACTGCACGGAGCGGCAGTAGCCACAGAGGCATTCACGGAGCGGGATGCCAGTGGCCAGTGGTAGGTGTCCACCTTCATGGAGCGGAAGGATGTAGGGCTGTCATCTCCCAATTAAATAAAAAACAAAAACAAAAAACAAAACAGGGATGGGATCCATCAGGTCTAGAGGACACATATAAAGAGCAGGTAGTAAAATACTGCACGGAGCGGCAGTAGCCACAGAGGCATTCACGGAGCGGGATGCCAGTGGCCAGTGGTAGGTGTCCATATAAAGAGCAGGTAGTAAAATACTGCACAGAGCGGCAGTAGCCACAGAGGCATTCACGGAGCGGGATGCCAGTGGCCAGTGGTAGGTGTCCACCTTCACGGAGCGGAAGGATGGAGGGCTGTCATCTCCCAATTAAATAAATAATAAAAAAACCCAGGGATGGGATCCATCAGTTCTAGAGGACGCATATAAAGAGCAGGTAGTAAAACACTGCATGGAGCGGCAGTAGCCACAGAGGCATTAACGGAGCGGGATGCCAGTGGCCGGTGGTAGGTGTCCACCTTCACAGAGTAGAAGGATGAAGGGCATCCATCTCCCAATTAAAAAAAGAAAAGAAAAAAAGAAAAAAAACAGGGATGGGTTCATGGGCTTATAGGTATTACCAATTATTAGGCTTTTCAATATTTGATGATAGTTAATGTGACTTTCAAGGCATTCTTCACTTTCGGTGCATGTCCGGCATGACTCCTTGCTTCAATGACAGGGGAAAAGAAAAACTGATACTTCACACATTTCCAGCATTGCCCTCTGCTTCATGGCAGAGAGCTATGCTGCCGCTTACCCAACTAATCAAACTTAATATTTCACTTGGAAGCAGCTCCAGCACTGCTCTCTACATTAATGGTGGGGGTGAAAAGGGAATTAGAACATAAGGTTACTAAGAGCCAAGAGAAACAGTTAAGTATGAGAACAAATGTGTGAAGCTTGCTGGGCAGACTGGATGGACCGGTTGGTCTTCTTCTGCCGTCATTTCTATGTTTCTATATTCTTTATTGGTCAAGTAACGTGATTCTTTTGCAACATCGGTGATTTCTTGGATCTTCTTATGTAATTCACTGGTTGGATTACCTTGCAATTTGATGTATGTAGTCCCATCTTCAATTTGTCTTTTGATTTCTAAGATGTAATATTTTCTATTCATTAAGACAATGGAGCCACCTTTGTCCGCTTCCTTTATAATGATTTCTTGTTCTTGGATAGAGAAAACAATGTGTGACAATCTTCCTTGCTCAAATTCTTACAGACTTTTTCATTCTTATCTTCCAAAGTTTTGACATCCTTCAAAACCAATAGTCGAAATGTATCTTTAAGAGGCTGAACTGATCCCGGCGGTAACCAGGAAGATGGATTTTGCACCACACTAGCATCATTACTAAATTCTGAAGTTTGAAAAACAATTTTTAATGTTAATTTTCGAACGAATTTCTGGAGATCTACATGAAATTGAAATGAATCGTGCTTTTCTGTCGGTACATAGGACAGACCCAAATTCAAAATTTTTTCTTCTTCTGAATTTAGTGATATATCTGATAAATTAATTATGACTTTTTCATGCCTCTTGCTGATCCTCGAGACCATGTGACTATGTTGTTCGTTGATGCATTCTTGTGATCTTTCCATCTGATTCTTCCTTTTCTTATTGAGAAATTTGCTTTGTCTAAAAAATCATTTTCAATATTCGTACCTTCTAACTCTTCCAATGAGCCTTCTGATGAATTATTAAAAGCTACTTGTCTTTTTTTATTTTTTGGTTGCATCCATATATAGATACTTCCACGTTTGTAATCTTGTTCATCTCTGGAAAATTTTGAGATTTTATATTCTCTTAATTCTTTCTTAAAATTTTCCACATATTTCTGTAAATCAGTAAAATTATGTTCGAAGGTGTCATGATCTATTTCTGTTTTTATAGAGACCAATTTTTCATACAATTCTTTGCGTAATTGGTTATATAAATTCTGAGTAGACTCAATGATCAAGACCATCAAGTCTAATGAGCACTTATTGAGTATGGAGTTCCATCGTTCCAAAAAAACAGTGTCTTCAGTGAACAATTTTGGCTCTTTTTCAATACGTAAACCTCTTGGTATTCTTTCTTGTTTACAATATTCTACCAGGGTCACCCTGTGTAATTCACTCCTTCTTATTCTTTTGGATAAGGCTAATAGTTCTGTCCATGAACTGGAAGTGGCTTGCAGTGTTGTATTAGAGAATAGTGATGAGGTACTTAACAGATTGGTCACATATTCGTGTGAATAGCTAAAGGCACTCTGCCATGTATGAGCCATCCCTATCACTTTGAAATAGCAATGCAAAAATATCATATTTAATATAATTTGTGTCATAGTTATCACCACAAATTATATTAAATATGATAGTAATTTTAATCATATGATAATAAAAATAATATTTTAATCTCATTATACAACTTCAAATTCTGGGATTTAATTAAGTGCCAACACAAGTTATATTAACTAGTGATTTTTCTGGTTTAATTATTAACTAGTTAATCCCTTATTTTTGCATTGCTATTCTAAGAGATTACAGTGTGAGTGTTACCATCAAGGTTCTGTTCCTGAACTCTGCCTACTCACTATTTTAGTTTCTCTACAGCTCAGCCTTCCTGGGATCGCTGTTCCAGATCCTGAGGGACTACAGCCCAACCAGGCTATTCCAGATCACTACTGCTACCTCTGGTGGTTCTCAAAACTGTTTAATAAAAGAACTTGTGTGTGTGTCTCCCAGCTCTGAGCCTGACCGGTGGTCCCTCTCGGGATCTTCCCCCAAGGGCATGGTCAGCTGCCACCGGCCCAAGGATCCACCCACAACTATCACAAATAAGAACAGATTGCTAACTCCATGGATCCGGCACAGCTCAATGCCTTGCAGGCCATACCTGGCCTGGCCCTGCGCATTTCGGAGCAGCAAGACGCCTTGGAGAAACTTGATTCAGTTTCTCCATCAGCTACACACACAGAAGATTCGAGGCACAGCTTCCCACCATGAAGGTCAGTTACAGGAGGTAACTTTAAAGACTGCTGTACCACTGGCGGCTCCAATCCGCTTTTCCGGAGAAATCCAGAAGACCCGGGGCTTTTTAAACCAGTGCTGCATGCATTTTACCTTACATCCATCTTTATTTCCTACGGCTCTCTCCAAGACTACCTACATCCTTTCCTACTTGGATGGTAGGGGCTTGTCTTGGGCATCTACCTTGTGGGAACGCAAATACCCCATTTTGCAGGACATAGAAGGATTTATGGACATATTTAAATCCATTTTCGATGACCCTGCCCGAACTGCTGTCGCCGGTTCTGCTTTGGTTGAATTGAAGCAAGGCAACAGATCATTGGCTGAATTTGCCTTAGAGTTCAAAACTCTTGCGGCAGAACTCTGCTGGGACCCCAAATGTCTCAAGACTCTCTTCTTCAGAGGCCTGGATAACTGTTTAAAGGATGAGTTAGCTGCTCGTGAAACACCTGACTCGCTGGATGAACTAGTAGTCTTGGCCACTCGGATTGATCACCAGCTCCGGGACAGGTGAAGGAACTCCGGCCTAAGGTGTTACCTAGGTTGAAACAGGCTAGTGCTATACCTGCACCTCGGATGGTTCCAGTAATCCCTGCTGCTGATATTGATGGACCGATGCAACTTGGTCATGGACTTTTGACTTTAAAAGAGAGAAGACTCCGGAAGAGGCGTGGCCTATGCATGTACTGTGGTCAGCCCGGCCACGACGTCTCTGCATGCTTCATTCATCCAGAAAACGGACGGGCCTAAGTTCTGCAGGAGGACTGTTCTTAGGCCTCACTAGGCCCTCTCCTCTACTCTCTCTCCCAGTCTCCTTGACCTACGGACCAGTCACGGCTCAGACTCCTGCCCTGGTGGATTCAGGGGCAGGAGGCAACTTCATTCTCAGACGTCTAGTGAAATACCTGAGGATTCCCCTCACCAAGTTGAAAGACCCACTACTATTATCTTCCATTCATGGAGAACCCTTACCGGGTGACGTGACTTGCCAAACCGTACCAGTTACTCTCCGCACTGGAGCTCTCCACACTAAATCGCTCTCCTTCTTGGTATTAGAAAGGGTCATGTACCCTATCGTCCTGGGGTACCCTGGTTGCAAGTGCACCAACCCCAATTCGACTGGGCATCCTTGGATCTCTCCCGTTGGGGCCCAGAATGTCACGGGAGGTGCCTTAAGGAAATCTTGCCTATCATTTGCATGTCTATGACTCCAGTGATGCCAGGACTTCTGCCCCAATATGCTTCCTTCGCGGACGTATTTTCCAAAGAAGAAGCTGATATTCTTCCTCCACATAAGCCCTATGACTGTGCAAATAGACTGAAGCCCAATGCTGAGCCACCGAAAGGACGGGTGTACCCTCTCTCAGCCATTGAGAATAAAGCAATGTCAGAAAACATTGAGGAAAATCTCCAGAAGGGCTTTATCCGACCATCAAAGTCGCCAGCCGGTGCAGGCTTTTTCTTTGTGGGGAAGAAGGATGGTACCCTACGTCAATGTATCGATTACCGAGGTCTTAATGATATCACGATCAAAGACTGTTAACCCTTGCTGTTAATCTCAGAGCTGTTTGACTGACTGCAAGGGGCCAAGATATTTTCAAAGCTTGACCTGAAGGGGGCCTATAACCTCAATCGCATTCGGAGTGGCGATGAATGGAAAACAGCCTTCAATACGCGAGACAGCCACTTCGAGTATCTTGTAATGCCGTTCGGGTTGTGCAATGCGCCCGCCATTTTCCAAAATATGATAAACGACATCTTGCAGGACCTGCTGTACAAGAATGTTGTGGTCTACCTGGACAACATACTAATCTTCTCCCAGGATTTGGACACCACATTGCAGATGTCAAGCAAGCAGATGTCAAGCACCGTCTTTACGAACATCGGCTGTACGTCAAACTCTCTAAGTGTGAATTTCACAAAGACTCAGTGCCTTTCTTAGGCTACTTCGTGTCAAAAGAAGGCTTCCAAATGGACCCTCACAAACTTGAAAGTATCAAGAATTGGCCCCAATCTATCAGCCTAAAGGCTTTAAGGAGATTCCTGGGGTTCACCAACTATTACTGAAGCTCTATAAAGACCTATTCTTCTTTAACTGTACCCTTGACTGCGATTACCCGCAAGGGTGCCAACACTTCAAAATGGTCAGCAGAGGCCATTTTTGCATTCGAAAATTTGAAGACTGCCTTCTCCACAGAACCGTGCTTGTGGCATCCAGACCCAAACAAGCCCTTTATCGTTGAAGTTGATGCTTCAGATGTGGGTGTAGGGGCTGTGTTGAGCCAAACAGGAGACTCAAAAGCCTTACGTCCCTGTTCATTCTTCTCACAAAGATTTTCTCCAGCCGAGAAAAACTTTGGGATCGGCAATAAAGAGCTCTTGGCAATAAAGCTCGCATTCGAGGAATGGTGGCCTTGGCTCGAAGGCACTCAACATCAAATAATCGTATTCTTGGATCAGAAAAATCTAGAGTATCTCTGCCACGCACAACATCTGAATTACAGATAGGCCAGATGGTCCTTATTTTTTAATTGTTTCGATATTGTGTTGAAGTTCCGCCCTGGAGATAAAAACACCAGAGCAGATGCTCTGTCACGCTCCTTTCATTCAAAGGATGTGCCTGATGAGCCACAGCACATAATTTACCCGAAGAAGATCCTCTTGGCATCCACTCAGTCTGTACCCGCTGGTAAAACTATTGTTCCAAAAAGACTCAGGAAGAAAGTGCTCTTCTGGGCGCATGATTCCAAGCTGTCTGGCCATCCTGGCCAACGCCATACCCTGCTCAAGATACAGAAGCTGTATTGGTGGCCTACCATCAAAAAGGATATCTATTCCTATGTGGCATCCTGCACCAATTGTGCTAAGAACAAAATCGCTTCTGGACAACCATGGGGTCAGATGCAACCACTGCCAGTTCCGGAACGGCCCTGGTCGCACATCACTACTGACTTTGTAGTCGATTTACCTACTTCCGGAGGAATGAATACCATCTGGGTGACAGTGGATCAATTTAGCAAGATGGCACACTTCATGGTGCTCCCTGGCATATCTTCAGCCTTGGAGCTTGCAAAGCTCTTCATAAAGCACATTCATGAAGGCCGGTATAGAAATGTTTTAAATAAATAAATAAATATACCGCCTCCACGGACTACCTTCTCACATTGTATCCGACCGTGGGTTCCAATTCACGGCACAATTCTGGAGGGCCTTGAGCAAATTGTTTGACATCTCTCTAGACTACACCTCAGCTTATCATCCGCAGTCGAATGGCCAGAAGGAACGGATGAATCATACAATGAAGCAGTTTATTCGAGCTTATGTCACGTGCCGACAGAATAACTGGGCCGAATTGCTTCCATGGGCTGAATTCGCCATCAACTCTCATCCAGCAAATTCTACTGGATTGTCACCTTTTGAAGAGGTATATGGATGTTCCCCAACACCGCCACTTCCACTGAAGCTCTCAGTGATGTCCCCAGCAGCTCAATCCACTGCTGATGATATCCATAATTTGTGGGTTCAGACAAAGCGAGTGACCGTGCTAAGAAGTACTACGATGCGCACCATTCACAAGCTCCAGTCTTCAAGCCAGGAGACAAGGTCTGGTTGTCAATCAAGCACCTCAGACTTAAACTACCCCCTCTCGGTTTGCTCCTCACTACGTGGGACCATTCTCAGTCCTTCAACGTATTGGCAAAGTCACCTACCGTCTGAAGCTACCACCTGTTCTCAACATCCATTATGCTTTCCACGTTTCACTTCTGAAACCGCTCATACTCAGCAAATTTACTTCCAAATCTCACGAGCCACCTGTCATCAATGCAGAAGACGACAGAGTACAAAGTTGAAGAGATTCTGGAAGTTCAGAAAAGAGGAAATACTTATGAATACCTCCTATCTTGGGAAGGTTTCTGTCTCGAAGAAAACTCTTGGGAGCCTCAGATCAATATCTTGGATAAAGAGATGCTTTGTCAGTTCCACGTCGCGCATCCTTCAAAACCCAAACCTGGTACCCGAAGAGGAGATCGCCCTTTGAAGGGGGGTACTGTTGCAACCGTCGCTGCCCGACATTTCTACCCCTGTCACATGGTAGGAGCAATGGATGGCCTGCACCATTTTTTAAGATGGCGCTGGCAGTCCATTGCTCCTCCCATGTGACAGAGGCTGGCCAATGGCACCTATAGCCCCTGTCACATGGTAAGGCCAAAGGGCCACCGGCACCAATTTGATTACTGGCAGCCGATGGCCCGAAAGCGAGAGATCGCTTCCGGGACTTTTGTCAAGTCTTGGGGGGAGGGGTCAGGAGGGTGGGCGGTTGTAGTTAATTAAACTTGAAGGGTTGGAGTGGGTTTGGGGTTTGTTTTTTTTTATAAATGTGCCCTTTCTCCCTCCTAAAAAAGCAATAGGAAAACCACATGAAATTTTGTGGGTTATCCTATCGTTTTGTTCACTTCCCAAAATGCAACAAAATAGGAAATATTGTCTTTATTTCCTATTTCGTTGTAAATGAATGCACACCACTAGTAATTATACTTCTTGAACTGCTAATAGGTCCACTTGCTAACTCAGTGATGTGGTTGTGAATATCACAAGAATTCTTATATTTTGGCTTCTTGCTTAAAAGATGAATTTCTGTGGTGCCATTACCACCTTTCTCTTGCCACAGATATCTATATTACTTCATTATGGTAATGAAATCATACATTGTAAGCCTACTGTAAGTACATTTTCAAAGGCATGTAGCTGTCTAAGAACAGAGTTAGACTGCTAAATGGGCTTCTTTGAAAATCTACAGGCTCTGAGCAGATACATTTAGCCTGCTAGCTTCACTAGTGGGCTAAATTTAGTTTTTCAAAAAATGTATTGCCTCAATGATAGGATTAGGTTGAGGAAAGAAAGTTAAATGGCTAATACTGATTTTCTATGCCAAGCTAACTTGCCAAACCTAGGCACAGGGATTGCTAGCTTAAATCTAGCCAGCTAACCCTTCTCCTGGAGCCAGCATTTCTCCCCCTGCCTTCCATTCAATTTTATAAAGAAAATGAACTCCCATCAAGGTCCCAGCAACCTCTCCCAGCCCTCAGGAACCCCGACAAAAGCTTTCAATGCCAAGCCAGCAGGAGGACACAGTTTTACTTCAAATGATCTGCATCCATTCTGGAACTAGGTACTGACAAAGTAATGATGTACATTAAGTAGATAGGGGGGTAAGCCTGTGTCCTCCTGCTGGTTCAATATTAGAAGCTTTGGTGGTGGTGGTAGTGGAGGCTTCTAAAGAGAAAGGGTCACAGGCCTGTCAGGTGGTGTCTTTTTTTTTATTAGAGAGAGGACGGGATCAGTGTTTGAGGAGGGGGATCAGACTGGGGTGAGGGAGCATAAGATCAATGTCTGGGGGAGGGGCTTTTGCTCATAAGGTGGATGGGAGTAGGGGTCAAGCAGATGTAGGGTGGCAAATCACTGACTTGAAGGGAGAGGGCCTATCCAGATAGTGTTGATTTTCAGCTCTAATTGGCTATGTTTAGGTGACCAAGTTATATTTTAGACATGTAGATTTAATTTCAGTCAAAAACCTAGGGGCTTATATATAAAAATGAAAGTCATTTAGCCAGTCAAAATGTGGCCAGTTAATTTGGATGTTCAACACTTTTTGGAAAATTTGAATCCACATAAAATTGCATGCTGCTATTGCGCACTTGTCACTGATGCAAATGTGAGCAGTGAAAAATCTGTTCTTGAATTGGCAGTGAATATATATGGAAGTAGAGAGACACTAAAAATATAATGGGGAGGGCTTACTACATATTTCTATAAATGTTTTTGAAGACTCCAATATTTGTATGAATTACAGTAGCAGACAACAGCATACCAACCTTTTCAATGCATGTACAACAACTTTCACATTAACAAACATTACTGTGCTAGTTCTGCTTTCATTAGGTTGTGAAGGGAAAAAAAAAAAAAAAAAGGCAATCCACGGTGATACTCATTTCAATAAAGGACACATTCTGAAAGGGGAGAAACTCCCACTCCTGCTGTCATGAAACGTCTGCTTTTATTTTTTGCTGTTTTCCTGGTTGGACATTAAATAGACTTTCAAAGCCATAGCAGAGGAATTTCAGTAACATAATTGTTCCATTCTCCTTTCAGAGAGGGTGAAGACAATGGTCCCACAGTGTCCTTGGATGAGAAATGGAAACTTTTGAGGCCACTGCTTTAGCTGAAGCACAAAGCCTACATTGTCTGCCTTCATCTAATTCAGCCTTGACAGACAGCTGTGACAGTTGGCCTATCCATGCAATCCAGTGAAGTTCTGGGAAGAGTTTTCTCATAAAAAAAAAAGAAAGAAAAGGAACTATGTAGAAAGTACTTAGTCAATCCTATTAAAATTGTTTGGTCCATGATTATGCTTTTTCTGTACCACTGTGTTTCATAGTTTGTATTGTAAATGTTTGATGTGTAAGAGAAAGTGCATAGATGTATATAATCACACTGTGTCTAAATAGTATTGAGCAACAAACCAAATCTAGGTATGGAAGGGAGATTGTTGAAGGCAGGGAGAATCACTGTTCCCTAGCAGAAAACACAATTCAGTTTTAGAGGCCTTGGCAGTGAATAGAAGAATTGTCTGAATGCACTCACAGAGACTGTGTATATAAGCATTGCAACAGATCTTAAAAGTAGCTTGATGGTCATTTTGTTTTGTTTCAGTTTGTAGAATAAGAAGGCAGTGTGTGTGTGTGTGTAGCAAAACCTACATGCACATTTTTAACCTTTCATTTCTACTCAACATTTGGGCAGGTTGTATCCAAGATATATCTAGAGAAAAGAAGAAAAATCTTTCTCCCCTTAAACAACTGTTTGACATGCTAAAAGAATGAGGGGCAATAATCCAAACTGGACAGCTAGGTGCAAACTTGGAGAGTGGTTTTGACCTATAAGATTTGCATCATCATTAAAGCAGAAAGGATAAACATACTTTTTGCTTTGATTATTGTTCAATGAAAAATTACCCTCTGAGATTTGCAACTACTTTCTCTGCAGATGATTTTTTTTCCCCATGCAAAACAACATGTAGGTTTGAAATAATTAAACATGTGCACATTTGGGTAGAGTTTCAAAAACCTACACGTGCCAAGGCTGGGAGATATGTGTGTGTCTCCGGCCAGCAGTGCCACGTGGATTTTAAACAGCAGCCAGGTATGTGCACAAATGCAAAAGACAAAAAATTGGTGGGGCATGGGTGGAATCTGGGCTGGGCATGGGTAGTTCGGATCTGTAAGTAAAAATGTGCACATATGTACTTACATGCAGAAGTACACTCCAGGGTCCCCTATCACATAACTTTACTTCTGCTTTGGAGGAGGTGTAAGCAGAAAAACAAAAAAACCTAGGCTACTCAGCAGGGTTTCAAGGGTCAGGGCAGATAGGATAAAATAAAGGCTAGTTAGCTGGCAGAGTAAGGAAGTCTTATTTAACTGGGCGGACTGGGATTGGACTGGGGAAATGGGTATTTCCGTCAGTGTGTGTATCTTACAAAATTTTCCCACTAGAGCAGTAGATGCGGCATATGTGCGCACCAATACAAAATTGTGCCCTCATGTACGCACATCCTGCCGATTTTCAAACATGCACGCATATACGTGTGCATGTTATAAAATGGATGTGTCCATATGCGCACATGTGCGCCCGCCCACCAGAATGAAAGTTACTGTCATTGTTCTTCTCTCCTTACTTTTTCTGCTTCTGGGAACTCCTCCAGAGTCCAGGGCTATTAGTGTACACTTGACAGGTTGGGCAGTATTCAAAACCTCCATTTCTGCAAGTAAAATGCTTTTTACCTGTGGGAAATGGCTTTGAACACTGCTCTCAAAATGTTTGCCGTCTGTGGCGAGAGAAGTAGCCTTTTTATTTTCTTGGTATAGATCCAACCAAGTACCAAGTACCAGGGAGGGTCATTTTCAATTTTCAAAAAGCGGGTAATGTAGGATGTTAACCTGCATAAATGACCCTTTCAAAAACTGCACAACTGAATGTACACGAAAAAATTACGCTTGTACTCTCGGTATGCAAATACTTTTATACACATAGAAGGGATGGATTCCAGAGGGTAGAGTCCGGGGTGGGGTTGGGATCTGGGTGCAGCAAACAGCAGGCGTGATTTTGTGTGCATAGCTTTCCTGGGATAATTTTCCAAGCATGTGAGTACTTTCACTTTGAAAATATGAGTGCAAAGTCCGTGAGTAAAAAGTACCTGCAGACTTTCCATAGACTGAAAATTCCTCTCTTGTTATCAACTGTTACAATTAGACATGCTGAGAGGGAACGTTCTACACGGTGACATTTTCAGTACCTCAACTATTTAGGAGGTATTGAGCCAAGATCCATATCCAGGCCAAAAGCAAAAGAAACTGCTTTTCATCTGTTTTTCCTGATTCTGATGGGCATTGTAGCTAACGTAGCCAATGTCTGAACTTCAAAGGCAGTGCCCATTTCCTAACTTCCTTTGAATGCTTGCACTAAAAGACTCCGGTTGCTCAATTATACCAGGTAGGGATCCTGCTTGCATCACAAATTTTTCTGTTTCACATCATTGTTCATGTTCGGAATGACTTCTGTTTGAAACTGAGTATAAAATTATTTATTCTTAGCTCAAAAGGATTCTTTTAAATGAATATCTAGTATCTACATGAATTCAAGTCTTATTGGTGTAGAAAAATCTAGTAGATTATAGATGGCTGCCAGTGCACACACTGAATGACATTCTTGTGTACATAACTTCTGTCTCACTGCTTGTTAAAGCAGAAAGCATATACAGTGTACATAACTCTGTAAACATTTTTTATTTTTGTTTCATTGTTATATTGCAAATGTAAACAAGTTAATATTCTCATATACACTCAAAAAATTGATTTTTGGAAATAAAAAAAACTGTGTTCAAAGGTGCTTTTCACTGGCTTTTTGTCTGTATTTACTTGGAAATTCCTATTATACAGGCTATTTGGGCAATGTTCAAACTGCTTATTTATTCCTGCATTGAAAGCTGGGAGAAGGTGGTCTGAACCTACTTGTTCCTAGAGGATTCTGTATATTTATTTTTACTGCTTGCCCTTCCTATCACAACCTTTTCTTGTTTTTCATAGATAGATACTGTTCTATAAAGAAGGGGGTAGCATCTTTCTGTAACCTTGCTCATTAGGAGAAACAGTCAGTGCTCTCAGATCTTGTATCTGTGGAACATTATTTCCTGTCAATTGAATGGGCAGTGAGAAAAGTTTGAAAAGAACTGGAATCTGTTTCATAGACAAAGAAAAACAGTAGTGAAAATGATGGGCATTGGCACCTGACAAAATGGTAGAAATGATTGTTAAACAATGTGACAAGGCGATAGCTAACATCAGATGAATGGTGGGCTGTATAGAGAGAGGAATAACCTGTAAGAAAAAAGAGGTGATAATGCCCTTGTACAGGTCCTTGGTGAGGCCTCACCTGGAGTACTGTGTTTAGTACTGGTGCCTGTATTTCAAAAAAAGATAAAAACAGGATAGAGATGCTCCAAAGAAGAGCAACCAAAATGGTGAGAGATCAGCATTGGAAGATTTATGAGTAGAGGCTGAAGGATCTAAATATGTATATCCTGGAAAAGAGGAGGTGCAGGGGAGATATGATACAGACCTTCAGATAACTGACAGGTTTTAATGATGCACAATCATCAAACCTTTTCCTCTGGAAAGAAATCAATAGAACTAGGAATTCATGAAATGAATCTCCAAGGAGGACGAGTCAGAACCAATGTCAGGAAATATTTCTTCCCAGAGATCATGGTGAATGCCTGGAATGTCCTTCCAGAGGAGGTGGTAAAGACAAAAACAGTGAAGGAATTCAAAGGGGGCATGGGATAAACATTGTGGATTCCTAAAGGCTAGAGGATGGAAATAAAGAAGAGTGCATTTTGCGCAAAATGGTGCCGTACGGCAACACGATTCGACTGCAGGAGGTCGTTCCGGACCCCCACTGGACTTTTGACAAGTCTTGTGTGGGTCAGGTGGCCCCCCCAAGCTGGCCAAAAGTCCCTGGGGGTCCAGCGGGGGTCCGGAACGACCTCCTGCAGTCGAATCGTTTTTCCGTACGGAAAATGGTGCCGGCCATACGGCGTATGGTCGGCGCCATTTTCCGTACGGAAAAACGATTCGCGGTAGGAGATCGTTCTGGACCCCCGCTGGACTTTTGGCAAGTCTTGTGAGGGTCAGGAGGCCCTCCCAAGCTGGCCAAAAGTCCCTGGGGGTCCAGCGGAGGTCCGGGAGCGATCTCCCGGACCTCCTGACGTCGGGGAACAAAAAAAACAAAATGGCGCCGGCGCTACCCTTTGACCTGACATATGACAGGTCAAAGGTAGCGCCGGCGCCATTTCTACAACGCACGGAGGTCCGAGAGTAAAAGATCACACCGGGGCCCTTCCTCTGGACCCCAGGTAATTTAAGGCATTTGGGGGGGGTTCGGGAGGGTGGGGGATTTATTTTAAAGGGTCAGGGTGGGTTTTAGGGTTGTTTTAGTTGTGCCGGTTTCCCGCCCTCCCCTTCCCCTCCCCCTTCCCCCGATTTACAATTTTTTGACGATAAATCGGGGGAATTGTTATTGTATCGCGGCTCTATCGATTTTTGACGATTTAAAATATATCGGACGATATTTTAAATTGTCAAAAAATGATTCACATCCCTATTAATTAATAATTCTAAATTCCATCAAACTGTAATGTTAAAATTCAATAAATTTTAAATTAAATAAATAAATAAATAAAATAATTCATTGTACCTGACGATTGGAAGATGGCTAATGTAACTCTGCTATTTAAAAAGGGCTCCAGGGGTGATCCAGGAAACTATAGACCAGTGAGTCTGACTTCAGTGCCAGGAAAAATTGTGGAAACTGTTATAAAGAATAAAATCACAATACATTTAGAAAGACATGTTGTAATGGAACACAGTCAACATGGATTTACCCAAGGGAAGTCTTACCTCACAAATCTGCTTCTTTTTTTTGAAGGAGTTAATAAACATGTGGACAAAGGTGAACCGGTAGATGTGCTGTATTTGGATTTTCAGACGGTGTTCGACAAAGTCCCACATGAGAGGATTCTAAGAAAACTAAAAAGTCATGGGATAGGAGGCGATGTCCTTTTGTGAACTGCAAGCTGGTTAAAAGACAGGAAACAGAAAGTAGGATTAAATGGTCTGTTTTCACAGTAGAAAAATGTAAACAGTGGAGTGTCTCAGGGATCTGTACTTGGACAGGTGCTTTTTAATATATTTATAAATGATCTAGAAAGGAGTATGACAAATGAGGTGATCAAATTTGCAGATTACACAAAATTATGCAGAGTAGTTAAATCTCAAGCGGATTGCAGGAGGACCTTGTGAGACTGGAAGATTGGGCTTCCAAATGCAGATGATATTTAATGTAGACAAGTGCAAAGCAATGATTATAGGGAAAAATAACTCTTGCTATAGTTACACAATTTAGGTTCTATTTTAGGAGTTACCACCCAGGAAAGAGATCTAGGCATCGAGTGGATAACACATTGAAATCTTTGGTTCAGTGTGCCTTGGCAATCAAAAAAGAAAACAGAATGTTAGGAATTATTAAGAAAGGAATGGCAAATAAAACAATCAATGTCACAACGCCTCTGTATCGCTCCATGGTGAGACCACATCTATACTGTGTGCAATTCTGGTTGCCTCATCTCAAAAAAGATATAGTTGTGATAGAGAAGGTACAGAGAAGGGCAACCAAAATGATAAACGGGATGGAACAGCTCCCCTTTGAGGAAAGACTAAAGAGTTTAGGTCTATTCAGCTTGGAGAAGAGATGGCTGAGGGGGGATATGATAGAGGTGTTTAAAATCATGAGAGGTCTAGAATGGGTAAATGTGAATTGGTTATTTATTCTCTTAAGGGGTCATTTATAAAAGTGCTATATGGTGTTTTTGCATGTGTTAAGGCGTTTTTGCATGAAAAAAACGCCTTTATTACATGCAAAAATGCCATAACACATAGTGTGATGCAAATTAGAAAAAGGGGAGGAGTTTGGGCGGGATTTGTGGCCATGTGGGCTGGTTTAATCATTTGTGAAGCCATATCACACGGCTTTAATGCATATTTTAACTACACCTTTTTCATTTGCGTAAAGCCATGCGATAGAGCTTTATCGCACTATGCGATGTTTCTGCAAATGCCATTTTTAGTAGTTTAAGCTCCTGGAGATCCAGGAACAGAACAGTGCTCTCTTGTGAAGATTTGATGACCTTCGGAGTGAGGAAACTCACCCAAAGTTGAGATTTGTGCAATGTTCTCTCAACCTTGCTTGATGTTACCCAGGTAGAGAGACCATCAAGCTAGGTTGAGAGAACATTGCACAAATCTCATCTTTGGGTGGGTTTCCTCACTCCGAAGGTCAAATCATAAGAGAGCACTGTTCTATTCGTACGTCTCACTTTGAATGTCAAAGTGGCCCCTAGCCCCTACACAAATACCTAAACCTCACCTCAGCTGACTAGGTAGGCCTCATATAGAGGTATAAATACCTACCTAGTACGAGGGCATTAATGGCTTGTCTGTCTGTCTGTGTCTCATGGTTGTAGAAGGGCCCTGATAGCTAGGCTGGATTTCCAGCAGCTTAAAATGGTCCCTCCAGTGGTTGTATGTAAAAAGTTCAACAATTCTGGCACTTATCACAAAGTGCGAAAAAGTTATCACAGTTTGTGCTAACACCTATGCGAAGCACTACAATAGCACACTTTGTGATAAACTGCCTATTACCATAAAACACACCCCTTTTCCTATCGCATGCGATATTTATTGTATTTTGTTAAATCCAGGTCTTAGATAATAGAAGGACTAGGGGGCACTCCATGAAGTTAGCAAGTAGCTCATTTATAACAAATTGAAGAAAATTCTTTTTCACTCAGCACATAGTTAAGCTCTGGAATTCATTGCCAGAGGTTGTAGTTACAACATTTAGTGTAATGGGTTTAAAAAAGGTTGGGATAAGTTTATAGAGGAAAAATCCATAAACTGCTATTAATTAATAAGCAATAGCAGCTTTGGGTACTTGTCAGGCACTTGTGACTTGGATTGGCCACTGATGGAAACAGGATACTGGACTTGATGGACCCTTGGTCTGACCCAATATGCATATCTTATGTTCTAATATTTTTACTGGGTGAGGAACCTTCTGGATAATTCAGACAATGCTGCTTGACTTTGCTTTGAGATTTGGCCATAGAAGCCATCCTGTGCTTTTCCCTTTATGTCTTCTTGATAATTCAGACAATGCTGCTAGACATTCTTTGTTTTGGACTTGGTCGAAAAAGCTGTCCTGAGCTTCTCCTCTTATGTCTGCATGTCAGTATCCCAGAATGTAAAAGTCAGGGCTCATGTTGGTTGTTGACAGTATCCAGTTCCCCTTCCCCTCCTACCCACTGTTAAAGCATGGAGCGAGCTGCAGTTGTGTCAAAAGCATCAAGGCTATTGATTAACCGTAGTAATCCCCATGCCTTCTGTTGAGTGTAGTAACTACCGCTCCCTGCAGGTTACCCCCTTCCACCCTCTTCTTCAATTTCATCCTCTAGCCTTTAGGGATCCACAGTGTTTATCACATGCCCCCTTTGAATTCATTGACTGTTTTCTTCTTCACCACCTCCTCCAGAAGGGCATGCCAAGCATCTACCACTTTCTCAAAAAAAAAAAAAATTCCTGACATTGGTTCTCAGTCGTCCCCGTTGGAGTTTCATTTCCTGACCCCCTAGTTCCACTGTTTCCTTTCTAACAACCCCACAGTCTCTCTCTTGGTACATGCACATCAGAGCTGGCCTAAAGTTATCTGGCTGTTGTCTCATTGCATAGAAAAACAACATGCATTTCCATGATTGCAAAGTTTTGCCACTGATCACATATAGCAAGATTCCAGAGGTGGAAATCGGGATAAGATTCTTACACAATTGGAGCACAGATGGATCTTCTGCCTAAAGTCTGTGGAACTTGCAGGCTTGAATTTAGTGCCATATATCAAATTGGTGCTGTCCACTGGGGTGGATGAGTTGGCATGACCCCAGCGGATGGCATTAGCTGAAGAAGAAAAGAAGAATGAAGAGGAATTTGTTGGAGCTGCTCCAATACCCAAGCTCTGGGCCTGAGCTTAAGTCTAGGCCAAGGTCAAGGCTTTGGGACTTGGCCTCAAGGTTGGGCCCTTGTGACAAACTTGGGTCTGGGCCGAGGCCCTGGTATCAGGATCCAGCCTCCAGGCCTAGACCAAGCTAGGTATCAGGACCAAGCTCTGGCCTAGACCAAGGCCCAGGCATCTGGACCTGGCCTCCAGATCGGGCCTTGGCACCAGGCCTGGGTCCATGTTGAGGCCTAGGCATCAGACCCAGTCTCTGGGCCTGACCCCAATGTCAGACCTGGGACCAGGCTGAGGCCCTGGACATTGAGACCCAACCTCCAGCCTAGGTGAAGGACCAGGTGTCAGGATCTGGCTTCTGGGCCAGGCCCTAGGGTCAGGCCTGGGTCTGGGTTGAGGACCCGGTGGCAGAACCTGACCTGATTGCTTCTGTGGGTATCCGACAGATCAGGTAAGTGATTGTTTGGGGGTGGCTTGGGCCTCATTCATGAACCCAACATCATGCTCAGGCTTAGGCCAGGGCCCCTGCTTTGGGCCTCGGCCTAGGCTGAGCTACCGGTATCACATTTGAGTATAGGCCATGACCCCTGGTTTGGGCCTAGCTCTATATCCTGGGCAAGGCCCCAGCCTCAGGCCTATGCATTCATTTAAAACAAATGCAATGAATAAGATTTGTTTCATTCAGCACCCTTGATTCATTTCGGGGCCTTCTGAATGAAACAAATTGTCCTTATTCATTGTGTTTTGTGCATTCAGTTTAAACAAATGCACATTCCTACTGAGTATATGCCTCATCTGGTTAGTTTACAACCTATGGGCAAAAATACTCTTCTGAGATCTTTTCCTCATTAATATAAAATGTAATTATGAGTTAGTTTGCTCATAAGCTTTGAAATATATAAACTTTTCCTTGAAGATTTTTTATGTTGTGTTTCTCTCTTTAAATATTAGCCAAAAGGCTATGTTAGTCCAAAACATGAAGAATATACAAACCATTTTTCATAGGAAGAGATGTAGAAGCAAGCATTATAGGGTTCCATTGTGGCATCCATTGCTGTTCCCTTAACTTGTCTGTATATTTCTACAATGAATTCAAAATAGTTCTCTCTCAAAGCTAGACCTCTTATTCAAGTTCATGAGAAATTCTCTAATCTGTTACTTTTATTTGTATTTAAAAGAGCACACAATTTATGTGATTTTCTAGTTTCTTCACATTTTACAAAGGGATGAGTTGAGGATCATGTTTGAGGTAATCAGTGTTCTGGAAAGCTGCATCTGGTGCATTCCAATACTTCCTGTGAGTCTCTTCAGGTTGTGTATGTGATTTTGTATCCTTGTGATTTATGTTGGGAAAACCATGCAGGCTGTTCAGATACATTTAATTGTACATTGTAATGTCATTCATAAGGTGTATTATGTTATTATTTAAATACATGATTGATATTTCTAGGAACTTTATATATAGATACATCTGTTCCCTTGGTTATTTTTATATTTTTTAAATGCCAGATTTATTAAACAAATGTTTTTATGCATGTAAAGTGTTTTGCCCTTACTAACAAGAGAATCTTTCAGCAATGGGAAGTTTAGGAAGTGTAGGTATTTGATTGACAGAAGGTTCAAGCCTCAAAAGGGTGGATCAGTGAGTTAAAGGTTTTAAAGAGGACTCTGTGTCCTGTGAGATTAAGTCATCAGCTACGTAGGAGAGACAGCAGGAGCTTATGAGAGACAGCAGAGGGACTTTGTTGTTCTAGAGCTCTAGTTAAGGAAAGGACAGTCTTCCTTTTGGAAGAGTACATTTCTCCCATCTGCCTGATTGTTAGAGATGATCCCCATGACTCGCGATTGGGAGCTTGTCCAGGAGGCAGTTTTCACCTACAAGGTATTTAAGAAACATTATTGGAGTAGAAAGACTCTTTAGATCTGAAGGGTATCTGGGGAAGAAAAGCCTTTCACAAGCGCTAGGAAGCCTAAGCATTTCCTGCTTAATTTCTTCAAGGTGAATGAGGATTTGAATTTTGAACTTGGGACATGCCTAAGAAATGCCTGATTTATGGTGTCATTTGCTGATTTAAGAAGAACTGATTCTTGTGAGGTCCATATTCTAAAGTTAGCTGGATAAACGGGTCTGACTAACAAAGTTAGCATATTCAGCGATATGGCTGCACCACTGGCTATACCCGGATGACTTTTAGTTAGCTGGGGCCTTCCAGAGGGATTGGCGTGTGGTTCCAGTGCAGAGTACTTGAAGAGTTAGCAGGGCTACCCAGGTGTGCAGAGGTGCTGGGAAGCCATTGAAGAGAACCCATTTTTGCTGCCTGGCCTGTTGTTGCCACAGAAAGCATCTGCCATGAATATAGAAAAGCCTGCACTGCTGCTATCACTGCTGGCTCCGCTATAGCAGTTGGCCATGGGAGCCAGCAGAGAGGAGCGTTGCAACGTGTTGGGCCATGAACTACACTAGAGTGTGACCAAAGAGCTGTGCAGCCAGAAAAAGGAGGCGTGGGGTTGCTGAGGAATGGCACATGGAGGAGAGCCACTGCCAGAGAAAGCACCAAGGAGGAGCAGTATTCACTAGGAGAGGAGAGAACCGAAAGGTGCCTTATTGTCTGTCATTGAGGAGCTGTAGGCCAAAACAGGGAGAAAGGAAGAAGAGCCACTGAGCCCTAGTGCCTGGTCTATCCTTAAAAGGGTTGCACCACAGGTAAAGGGAACTCCAGTGAAAAGTCTATCTGAACCTTGAAGGAGTGTGGTGGTGCTGGGATATTGCCCCAGGTGTAAGTAAGGACGCTTGTGAGTTTTCCAGGGGCCCCATCCCACCACAAGAAGCACTGGAATGGGAGGAAGGTGAGCTGGAAAACCCAGTCCGGAGTTGCTCTCCATCTTGGATGCTCTACCTGCATGTCTGTCTCTCCAGTGTTGTTTGTCTTCAACTGGCCACCAGCTGGATGTGCTTAGAAGAAAGTAGCATTTGTCTATGCTGGAACCACTTCAGAGTTTCCAGTATACTTCTGGGTATACTGTATCTCAGGGGTCAGGCTGTGGATAGAATCTCCTGTAAGGCCAAACTGGATGAAGCCACTTCCAAATACAATCCATAAACTATAATGTCCACAATTCACTTGTGCTCCAAAACATAGAAATTTATTGTAAAACACAAAAATAGCAGTAGCCAAATTATGTTTAAAACACAGTCCATTTTCCTAATCACATATCTTGTCATCTTGTTCAGATCAATGTTCAGCATGGCCTTGGTTCCAGAAATTTCCTGAATTACTCTCTCTCTAGAAGCCATCTTCAGGTGATGTAGAATACTGGAAAACTCAATATAGTCCTAGGACAAGGTTCTCCACTTGGGGTAGGGCAGGGAGTACTCACCCCTAGGCCCAAGGGATCAAGCACAGTCATCATTGAAAAGTCTCACAAAATGAATTGTTGCTCCAAAAAAAAAAGTAGGCTTTACTGAAAACAAGATATTATGGGGTAGATTTTCAGAGGCTACGCGCGTAAGATACGTGCGTAACCCAAGAAAATTTGCCCCTGCTTGCGTCGAGCCTATTTTGCATAGGCTCGGCGGCGTGCACAAGTACCGGGATGAGCGTATGTCCCGGGGCTTCGAAAAAGGGGCAGGTCCAGGGGCGCAGTGGTGGTCCGGGGCGGGTCCGGGGGTGGGTCTGGGGGCATAGCGACGGTCCGGGGGTGGTCCCGAGTCCTCCGGCACAACGGCCTGTGCCGGGGGATGGTGCACTGGTGCACGCAAGTTACGCCTGCCTCGGGCAGGCGTAACTTCTGAAACAAAGGTAGGGGGGGATCTAGTTAGGGCTGGTGGGTGGGTTAGATAGGGGAAGGGAGAGGAAGGTGGGGGGAGTGGTAGAAAAGTTCCCTCCAAGGCCGTTCCGATTTCTGAGCGGCCTTGGAGGGAACGGAGGCAGCCTGCGCGGCTCAGCGCGCGCAAGTTGCACAATTGTGCACCCCCTTGCGCGCGCCGACCCTGGATTTTATAACATGCACATGGCAGCGCGCGCATGTTATAAAATCAGGTGTAGATTTGTTTGCACCGGGTTGCGTGAACAAATCTGTGCCCGCGTGCAGGTTTTAAAATCTGCCCCTATATTAATCCATACAAATGGAAAAATATACACAGTCTAAAGTTCAAAAAATAAAAATGAAAAAGCACAGGACATCCAAATCGAGACACTGGGGTAGATTTTAAGACATGCGCGCGTGCGTCCATGTATGCGCGCTACCCGGAACGTGCACATGGACACACGATTTTATAACATGTGCGCACAGGCGCACGCATTTATAATATCGGGGGTCGGCGCGTGCAAGGGGGTGCACAATTGTGCACCTTGTGTGCGCCGAGCCACTCTGCCTTCCCCTGTTCCCTTCCCCCTAGCCTGACCTTCCCTTCCCCTAACCTTTCCCCCACCCTGACTTTTATTTTACCTTTTGCACCTGCCTCTGGACAGGTGCAAGTTGTGCGTGCCGGCAGCCTGTCGGCACGGGATCCTTCGACACAGCGGTAATGGCCACCGTGTCGTAGGTCTCTAGCCCTGCCCCCGCCCCACCCCCGGACTGCCCCTTTAGTAAATCCCCGGGACTTATACACGACCCGGGGCTTTACGCGCATCACCGGGCCTTTTGAAAATAGGTCCGGCGCGCGTAAGGCCGGTTACTCGTGTAAATCCTCTAGATTTACACGCGTAACCTTTTGAAAATCTGACCCTTAGTCTGTCAGTTAGACAGACAAATGCTGCCATTTTAATATCCTGTTGCACTCTCATAATAACATAGTAATGATGGCAGAAAAAGACCAAATGGTCCATCCAGTCTGCCCAGCAAGCTTTTTATGGTAGTGTCAGCTGTACTGTGCAGGATACTCCCTTGCTTCTCTTTTACTAGGTGATAAGCCTCATAGAAAATTCACATGCGGTTTGATGTGCTTTGCTTATGGACTTGGCCATAAAGCAGACCTATGCTTTTTCCCTTATGTCTGCGTATCAGTATCTGAGATCAAAAAACTAAGGGCCCATCTTAGCTGTGTGAATCCAATTCCTCCCCCCCTCCCTTACCATAAAAGTGGAGAGCAATGTTACAGTTGCAGCAAAGGCATGAAGGCTTATTGGTTAAGGGTAGTAATCTCATGTCTTATGTTAAGGGTAGTTACTGTTACTCCGTGCCGATTATCCCCATACTTATCAGTTCCCCAGAAAGTCAGGGTCCTCTAAATCTAATTCCTTTTTAACCCCTGCTTGGGATTTAGCTAGCTAACTTTTTATCTGGCTAAAGGTTTGGTCAGGTAAGCTGCAGGTGGGTTAGGGTCATTCTGGGAAATAGACATTGTAGAAAACCTAAAGGATCTCTACCAGACGGAACGATCCATTGACTACTGAACAGCATTAGCTTCAGAGTACGATTAGCTCCCCATGCGGGGGCTGTAAATGTTGAGCTCCCAGCCTACGTATATAAACCTATGCCAAACTTTAACTTTGTAGAATTTTCAGTTGACTCTCCTAAGGGAAGCGTGTCCTCTTGCTGCTCCCTTTTTGGTTGTTTTCCCTAGGAAAAGACTCTGGGGTCTCAGACCTGGGCAAAGACAGGAGACAGAGTACCTTCACCTATTTTCTGCCATGGTTTTGGAAACCTTTCTTTTGTGAGGAGGAAGCTTTTCCACCCTTCCTACCTCTTATTTAGGTTCCTCCCCCCCCTGTTTTTTTTTTAGTAAGCATTTTCTTGAAATATTAACTGAATACCCTAGGTCACAGGGATTTAGATTCTATAACCTCAGAGGAACTGGTATGTTTCACAGAGAAAAAACCCCATAGGACCATCTCAAGGGCGAGCAAATCCATATTCATTCCTGAGGAATAGGGGTTTGGATGGAGAAGACGGCAGGGGGTACCACCTAGGGGGATTGTGGCCAACTCAAGGAAATTCACAGTGGAGGAGAAGGAGTTTGGAAAGTGCCCTTCAGGCATCACAATAGGGACAAGAAGAGGTTGCTAAACAGTAACAGCAGATTCAAAGGTATTAAATTGGGAATTTGCAATAATATTTAAACTGCAACATATTAAAATCACTTCATCTAATGCAATGGAATAGATTCAATTGATGACAATTGGTTTTACCCAGCCATGCAAATGGTGTGGAATAGAAGAGTCACAAATTTATGAAGAACATAAATTGTGAAGGTGGATATTATAAATATACAAGCTGTAAAGAGACTTGAATAATTTCCATCAACAATACATATAATTAGGTTGGAAACCACTTCTTCAGTCCAGCATGATTATTACTGCCATGTTCGGAAGGAGAGTTCAATGTGTGAGTGAGATCTAAATAACACTAAGGGGCAGATTTTCAAAGGGGTACGCGCGTAAGATACACGCGTACCCCCCGAAAACCTGCCCCAAGCCCCCCCCCCCCCTGTGCGCACCGAGCCTATGTTGCATAGGCTGCTGGCGCGCGCAAAGCCCCGGGACACGCGTAAGTCCCGGGGATTTCCTGGGGAGGGGGGCATGTCGGGGGGCGTGTCGTGGCAGCGCGTCACCAGGGGCATTCCAGGGGCAGGGCCGTGGGCGTGGTTCTGTCCCGGGGCATGGCCGCAGCCTCCAGACCAACCCCCGGACCGGAACATGGTGCGCCGGCAGCCGGCCCGGCACACGCAAGTTACGCCTGCTTCGAGCAGGCGTAACTTTTGGAATAAAGGTAGGGGGGGAATTAGTTAGGGCCGGGGGGTGGGTTAGGTAGGGGAAGGTGGGGGGAGGTGGAAGGAAAGTTCCCTCCGAGGCAGCTCCGATTTCAGAGCAGCCTCGGAGGGAACGGACGCGCGCAGGCTGCCAATTTTGCGCTGCCTTGCACGCGCCGACCCCGGATTTTAAGAGATTTGTGCGGCTACACTCGTATCTATTAAAAGCCGGTGTACTTTTGTTTGCGCCGGTCGTGCGAACAAAAGTACGCATGGGCGTACTTTTTAAAAATCTGCCCCTAAGACTCTAGGAGAGATCTCCCTCCTCCACCCCCAGCTCCTGACAAGGAATCATGGACACTCAGATTAAAGAATGGATAGCTACATGTAAGACTTGATTTGAAGTATGGCCCTTGAAGTCTTCTAGATGGACCTAGCCCTGGTTTTATATCAGCTATCTAGCTAAATTAGCAGAAAAATGTTGATATTCATCAATTTCTGGCTAAGCTAGCTAGATAACTTTAGGACTGCATGAAAGCTGTGGATATTTAGCGATGCAGCACACCAATGAATAATCTAACAAAGTTACAGGCTGATTCAATATAAAGTGCAGGAGAGATGGTGCTCCATGTTGAACGCCCGCTCTCCCGACGCACACCCAGGCACCTCTCTGGGCACGCAATTCTCTATTTAAATTAGGGCCCACGCTAATAAGGAGGCGCTAGGGTCAATAGTTGTCCCTAGCGCCTCTTTATTAGCGGAAGCAGTGGCTATCAGCGGGTCTGACAACCAACGCTTAATTTTACTGGCATCAGTTTTTGAACCTGCTGACAGCCACGGATTCAGAAAATGGACGCTGGCAAAATTGAGTTTCCGTTTTCGAATCTGCAGACCAACGGACAGATTTTTTTTTTTTAAGTTTTTATTTTTTTTTTATTTTTGGGACTATGATATTAAGTCAGAGGGTGTACAGAAAAGCAGTATTTTCTGCTTTTCTGTACACTTTCCCGGTGCTGTCTATGATTAACGCCTGCCTCGGGCAGGCGTTAATTTCTGAGAGTAAAATGTGCGGCTTGGTCGCACATTTTACTTTCAGTATCTCGGGCGACTAGTAGGCTCATCAACATGCATTTGCATGTGATGAGCGCTATTAGTTTTCGTGTGTTTGGCCGCGCATTTTCAAGGCGCTATTACTCCTTACAGTATAAGGGGTAATAGATGCATGTTGAAAACGTGCAGCCAAATGGGTGCTAAACAGTGCTCACCATACTGAATCGGCCTGTTAGCAGGATAAAATTGTCCAGCTAACTTTGCAATCTGACCAGCAGCTGAATATGGACCTCATGATGTTTCATACTATTTGAGTAAAGTTATAGGAAAACTGGGACTTCTTCTAGGCCACTTTTTCCTTTAAGAGTCCTGGACAGACATAGAAATCCTCTTCTTTCACTCTTAATTAGTATCACAATTCGTGGTTGGTGCATCTAACCTCCCAGATAAGTCTCCTTATATTTTGCACCAGAGCAAATTTCTCCAAAATATTTCTTGCATAGTTCTTCTTGGAACTCATTCCAGTCTTTATTCTCCATAACAGGAAAACTAACTCTAGGTCTCCTAATTAGAAGGAAAAGGCAATTTACCCCTTCATCTCCTGAAACAAGAGCACAGCTAGATTTGCCTCACTTTTGCTCTTCTCCTTGACACCTCCTCCTCCTCGTACACATTGAATACTTATAAATTATGATCAGAAATATCCTTCCTATAATGATGGGTCATAAGCATCAGTACACTTCCCTGGTCACTCCTCAAATGGAAAGTTTCCACATTATCCTCTATGACAAGTGTGGGCAGCTCTGGTTCATGAGGGCCACAAACAGATCAAGTTTTCTGAATAACCTTAAGAACATAAGAAATTGCCTTACTGGGTCAGAACAAGGGTCCATCAAGCCCAGCATCCTGTTTCCAACAGTGGCCAGTCCAAGCTACAAGTACCTTACAGTATAAGTCCAGAAGTGACGTAATCTAACTAAATTGGGTGTGGCTCAGACCTGTGCAAGGTAATCAGAGCAAGGAAGGGAGCCATTGTTAGCCATTGTTGTCCTGAGCACATGCTAAGGGATTTCTCTGGTGGAACTGTTTAACTGCATTGCAAAATCTTCATTCTGGCTAAGTATTTTCTGCTTATCTTTACTTCTTTTGCTTATTGATCTGAAGTTGTGTAGGAGCTTGTGTAGAAAGCTTCTGTGATTATTTACTGCCTGTGTTTTAACTTCTTTCTAGTCTGTTTCATTTTGTGTAGAAGCTTGTGTAGAAAGCTTCTGTTGATTATTTCCTGTCTGCAAAGCTATCAGCTTTTAAACTGGGAAAATCTCTCTAGTTTGGGGTTAGCTGGCACAACTAAAAAACTGGGGCATAAAGACTGTTTTTTTTAAAAAAAGAATTGACCAAAAGGCAAAGACAACAGTCCAGAAGTGACGTAATCTAACTAAATTGGGTGTGGCTCAGACCTGTGCAAGGTAATCAGAGCAAGGAAGGGAGCCATTGTTAGCCATTGTTGTCCTGAGCACATGCTAAGGGATTTCTCTGGTGGAACTGTTTAACTGCATTGCAAAATCTTCATTCTGGCTAAGTATTTTCTGCTTATCTTTACTTCTTTTGCTTATTGATCTGAAGTTGTGTAGGAGCTTGTGTAGAAAGCTTCTGTGATTATTTACTGCCTGTGTTTTAACTTCTTTCTAGTCTGTTTCATTTTGTGTAGAAGCTTGTGTAGAAAGCTTCTGTTGATTATTTCCTGTCTGCAAAGCTATCAGCTTTTAAACTGGGAAAATCTCTCTAGTTTTGGGGTTAGCTGGCACAACTAAAAAACTGGGGCATAAAGACTGTTTTTTTTAAAAAAAGAATTGACCAAAAGGCAAAGACAACTGTCCAGTAGTGCCCTGCTTTACCCAGCTTGTCCCAGGCTAAACTGTTTGACTCCCTCCCACCCTACCCCTGGGGCTTGTTTCTAATAAAGACTGCCTAGATTACCATTGGCAGCAAGATAAATTAGTACATTGGTTACAGTCAAGGAAATAAAGCCACAAATTACCAAGATGAGGACTATCCAATGTAACTGCTGTGGAGCCTTTATTCTGAGGGAAAGCATCTGGAAACTTAGAGCTTGCCCAATTTGTGCACAACTCTCATCCTTGAAAATGGAGCTGACTGTGATTAAAGATCAATTAGCTTCAATTAAAAGAATTACACCCACATTGCATTACTCAGAAAATAATTCCCCAAACCCACAAACAAACCAGGAGTCAAGAAAAGGAGATCCATTAGGCTCAGGTAGGACCCACAGTCACCCATTCTTGACAGAAGAGCAGCCAACAGGTATACCGCCCCACTCAAACAGGTCATCAGGAAATTCTTTAAAAACCAGGAATACAGTTGGCTCTGGTAGAATTAGACCTGTGATGAGGAGACACACAATGTACCAAATGCAAAAAGAACAACAAGCCTTCTCTAAAATAAAAACTGAAGAAGTTCTTGAGAAAAGCATTGCAGTATTACCAGAAAAGAGAGAGAAAACACAATGCATGCAGTATTTAAAGATCCATAAGCAAAAAAAAAATCTAATTGAGATGGAAAACTCTGTCAACAGTGGCACTACCGCAAAAAGAAATAGTGAAGTGAATAACAAATCTCAACAATTATCTCACAAGGAGTCCAGGAAATGCAATAACCGTAAAGAGAGTACCTGGAAGGCTATGACCACAAATGCTCATAGTTTGGGAAATAAAATCCCAGATCTGCAGGCCCTAATGGCTGAGGCAGAATTGGACATTGTTGCTATCACAGAAACATGGTTCACAGAATCTCATGAATGGGATACAACAATACCAGGCTACAACTTGTTAAGGAAGGACAGAGAGGATAGAAAAGGGGGAGGTGTGGCTCTTTATGTCAGAAACAACATCCAAGCAACTGAGCTACAAGGAAGTTGGGGTATTGAAGAAGCTCTATGGGTAGACCTAAAAAACGATGACGGAGCATCCATTTATATTGGAGTGGTTTACAGGCCTCCAAACCAAAAGGAAGAGCTGGACAGAGATCTGGTTAAAGACATCCATAAGATAGGTAAGAAGGGAGAAGTGGTGATCGTGGGTGACTTCAATATGCCAGATGTAGACTGGAAAATCCCATCTGCAGAAACTAAAAATAGTAGAGCGATAGTGGATGCCATGCAAGTATCTTTGTTCAAACAAATGGTGTTGGAACCCACGAGAGAAGGAGCTATACTCGACTTAGTGCTCACTAATGCAGATAATGTCTCAGATGTCCAGGTGGGCGCCCACCTCAGCAGCAGTGATCATCAAACGGTATGGTTTAATATCACTAAAATAATAGGGAAAAGAACCACAAAGACCCAAGTTTTACAGTTCAAAAACACAGACTTTGAGGAAATGGGGAACTACCTGGAGGAAGAACTTAAAGGATGGGAGAACGAGAGAGATGTGGATCAGCAGTGGACCAATCTAAAAGGAGCAATCACCAAGGCAACTGCTCTATATGTTAGAAATGTAAAGAAAAGCAAAAGAAAACTGAAACCTATCTGGTTCTCAATGGAGGTGGCTGACAAAATTAAAGCTAAAAGAACAGCATTCAAGAAATATAAAGGATCCCAAAGGGAGGAGCACAAAGAAGAATATTTGTATCAACTGAGGGAAACAAAGAAATTAATCAAGTTGGCAAAGAGTCAAGCGGAAGAGAGGATTGCCAAGGAGATAAAAAATGGTGACAAAACATTTTTCAGATACATCAGCGAAAAGAGAAAGGTCCAAAGTGGTATAGTGAAATTGAAAGGTGGTAATGATCATGTGTAGAGAGAGACGAGAAATGGCAGAAATATTAAACGAATACTTCAGCTCTGTGTTCACTAAAGAAGACCCTGGAGAAGGACCATCTCTAAACAACAAGAAACTGGAGGGAAGGGGAATAGATGAAAATCCTTTTACAGTAGAAAATGTGTGGGAAGAACTAAAGAACCTGAAAGTGGACAAAGCCATGGGGCCTGATGGGATTCATCCAAGGATATTGAGGGAGCTCAGAGATGTTCTGGCGGGTCCGCTGTGTGACCTGTTCAATAGATCCCTAGAAACGGGAGTGGTGCCGAGTGATTGGAGAAGAGCGGTGGTGGTCCCGCTTCACAAGAGTGGGAACAGGGAAGAGGCAGGCAACTACAGACCGGTTAGCCTCACTTCGGTGGTGGGAAAAGTAATGGAGTCACTGCTGAAAGAGAGAATAGTCAACTATCTACAGTCTGGAGAATTGATGGACCAGAGGCAGCATGGATTCACCAGGGGAAGATCCTGTCAGACAAATTTGATTGACTTTTTTGACTGGGTAACCAAGGAATTGGATCAAGGAAGAGCACTAGATGTCATCTACTTGGATTTCAGCAAAGCTTTTGATACGGTTCCGCACAGGAGGACTGGTGAATAAAACGAGAAGCTTGGGAGTGAGTGCCGATGTGGTGACCTGGATTGCAAATTGGTTGACGGACAGAAAACAATGTGTGATGGTAAATGGAGCCTTCTCTGAAGAGAGAGCGGTTTTAAGTGGTGTGCCGCAAGGATCGGTGTTGGGACCTGTCCTGTTCAATATCTTTGTGAGCGACATTGCAGACGGGATAGAAGGTAAGGTTTGTCTTTTTGCGGATGACACTAAGATCTGCAACAGAGTGGACACGCCGGAAGGAGTGGAGAGAATGAGACGGGATCTAAGGAAACTGGAAGAGTGGTCGAAGATATGGCAGCTGAGATTCAATGCCAAGAAGTGCAAAGTCATGCATATGGGGAGTGGAAATCCGAATGAACTGTACTCGATGGGGGGGGAAAGGCTGATGAGCACGGAGCAGGAGAGGGACCTTGGGGTGATAGTGTCTAATGATGTGAAGACAGCGAAACAATGCGACAAGGCGATAGCAAAAGCCAGAAGAATGCTGGGCTGCATAGAGAGAGGAATATCAAGTAAGAAAAGGGAAGTGATTATTCCCTTGTACAGGTCCTTGGTGAGGCCTCACCTGAAGTACTGTGTTCAGTTCTGGAGACCGTATCTACAAAAAGACAAAGACAAGATGGAAGCGGTACAGAGAAGGGCGACCAGGAAGGTGGAGGATCTTCATAGGATGACGTACGAGGAGAGATTGAAGAATCTAAATATGTACACCCTGGAGGAGAGGAGGAGCAGAGGTGATATGATACAGACTTTCAGATACTTGAAAGGTTTTTAATGATCCAAAAACAACGACAAACCTCTTCCGTAGGAAAATAATCAGCAGAACCAGGGGTCACGATTTGAGGCTCCAGGGAGGAAGATTCAGAACCAATGTCAGGAAGTATTTCTTCACGGAGAGGGTGGTGGATGCCTGGAATGCCCTTCCGGAGGAAGTGGTGAAGACCAGAACTGTGAAAGACTTCAAAGGGGCGTGGGATAAACACTGCGGATCCATAAAGTCAAGAGGCCGCCAATGAAGAGTGGGTGACTCGCCAGAATGATGGCTATTGACACAATACCCTTACTAAATAAACATACACATGCTTACTGTGACTCCTACATCGCTCTAAGCTTCAACAGCAAGAGGTAATGGAAAAAAGGATTTGCACTCATAAAGAGGGGAGTAGCTGGCTTGTTACGGCGGTTACTACCCCAAACCAAATATGCCTGATACTTCACTTTCAATGCATATACAGCATAGCTCTCTGCTTCAGTGACAGGGGAGAAGAATAACTGATACTTCACACATCCAGCAGAGCTCTCTGCTACAACGGCAAAGGAGAAGAAAAAGGGTTCGCACTCAAAACGCGGGGAGTAGCTGGCTTGTTACGGCGGTTACTACCCCAAACCAAATGTGCCTGATACTTCACTTTCCATGCATATCCAGCATGGTTCTCTCCTGCATCGGCATGGGAGAAAGACTGATACATCACGCATTTCCAGCATAGCTCTCTGCTTCAAGGGCAGGGGGGAAAAAAAAAAAAAAAAAAAAAAAAAAACCTGATGCTTCACGCATATCCTGCATAGCTTCAACGACAGGGGTGAAGAAAAAAAAAGGATTCGCAATCACAAAGCGAGGAGTAGCTGGCTTGTTACGGCGGTTACTACCCCAACCAAATGTGCCTGATACTTCACTTTCAATGCATATCCAGCATGGCTCTCTGCTTCTACAGCAGGGGAGAAGAAAAAAAAAAAAAAACCAACAAGAGCTGTACAACATAGTCTAGGTAAAACAAATAAGCATGGGTGTAGCTTGCTTATCGCGGCGGTTACTGCCCCTACTACCCCTAACTAATCAAGCTAGATATTTCACTTGCATGCAGCTCCATCACTGCTCTCTACATTAATGGTGGGGGTGGAAGGGGAATAGAACAAGGAGCTAAGAGTAACAGATAAGAATGAGAGAAAAAATGTGTGAGGCTTGCTGGGCAGACTGGATGGGCCATTCGGTCTTCTTCTGCCGTCATTTCTATGTTTCTATGTTTCTATGTTACCTGGCAAGTACCCAAACACTAAGTAGATCCCATGCTACTGATGCCAGTAATAGCAGTGGCTAATCCCTATGTCAACGATCAATAGCAGTTAATGGACTTCTCCTCCAAGAACTTATCCAAACCTTTTCTAAACCCAGTTACACTAACTGCACTAACCTTAATAGCTTTGCATTAGATAGATTTGCATGCAAACTGCCCCAATGATATGCAAATCTATTTCATGCATATTCATCATTTATCCTGAAAACCTGATTGATTTGTAGCCTTCAAGGACCGGAGTTACTTATCCCTGCTCCTTAGTAAAGTCCTAGTGGCCTAAGTTATTTTTCCTTTTTCTGTTTGCTACCCAAATCCAGCTGTGCCTAATCGAAGGAAGGTTGAATTCAAGATTATATCACAAAATGCAACATTTTCCCCTTTGTCATTTCTTTATTATATTTTACAATTACAGCCAAAGAAACCAAGACATGTCAAAATAATGAGAATTATATATACCGAATGAAATAAGGAAATTTAAAACAAGAAAAGAAAAAAAAATGCAAGTTTTTGAATTGGTCCTTACTGGGGGCAAAAACAGCGGGGGAAGGCCAAAGCTGAGGATTTAACTTGTACTAAATAAAATTCCGATATTTTGTGAAGAATTAATATTCCTAGAGTTATTCTCTTTTCCCACAAGCATAGCAGACTTTTGATTTATACCCCAAAAAAATCACATTGTGCTGGATTTATCTAAATTCTTTTTCTTTTCTATAGTGAGAAAAAAATCAAACAACAACTGTCGTAAAAATGAATTCTAGAGAGGCTTGGCAAAAAACGAAATATTTCTCAGTGCCTGAAAGAACATATTCAGAGTGTACAGAAGAGACATCCCATTTATATCTCTATTCCACTCATAAACCTTGCAATAAAGACTAATTCACCCAAATATCTATGTATCTTTTATTCACCATCAAGAGCACCCCAACAGCAAAATCAGTGAATTGTTAGATAAAGAAAATTATTCTTTTCTCATCTTTTCACCTTTGAAAGGAAATAAAAAATGTGGCCAGCTGCCCATACTGAAAAATAATTGGCTTTGCTTTTATTGCAAATTAATTTATTAATACCTTCAGGCTGGAAATAAATCTCTTCTCTGTCTCTTCACTGTATAAGTGATGCAACAGGGCAATGCATCAATCAGTTGTAAGTTGAAACTTGCTCTTAGATTCAGTCCAAAACCATTTCAGATAATTTTGTTATATTCCAATATAGACTGCCCTTGCACAATAAAATCAAAACAGAAACTTTTTTTTTCTGCAGTTATGTGCTAGCATGTCAAATTGTTAGATGTTAAGAATTTACTTTGTGCTGAAGTATAACTGTAGTTATTCAATAAATTAAATAAAATGTTTTAAACCATTCTGGCAGTGAAATGGAGATGATGTAATGTCTATGTATTTATTAAATTACCATAATTTCCCTTTCCTGTGCTCCCTTCCTGTGTTTCCTGAAGTTTCTTTTGTTGCTATGTTAATATTAAACTTGTACCATTGAGGAAGGGACTGAGGTCAAAAGGCATGACTCTTCCAAAATTGTTTTGAGTGCTGGAATATTTTGAGAACAAAAAAAAACCCAGAATGGACTTTAGGATTTATTTTCTTTCTGCCAACCTAGTGATCTACTTTCCTATATACAATTCTAGTTCTAACTCTTGAGTGGTTATCTTACAAAACCACTGACTGATGCCTTCTGTTATAGGACCACCAGAATGGCAGCTGACAGTTCAGAGGAGAATTACTTTTTGTAATTATAATTTTAAAATGATAACAGAGCATCTGATGTTTGAATGTACTGGGGGCACATGGGGAGGGCCCATGCATCACACAGTGCTCCCTGACTTCCAGGTTCCCACACAAGAGAAAAAGTTCAATCTTTATAAGGCCCTTCAAGGTTTTCTCTCTGGGGCTTTCCTATAAACCACAAGCTATGCTTGATTCCAATAGATATGCAAAAAATAGTCTTTATTAAAGAACAGGTAACAGGAACATAAGACCAAAATAGTGCACTTCTTGGTAGTACACCACAGTAACACATGTCAAAATGATTACAAAAATCCAAATTCACTCTCTCTTTACCTTCTCACACCCTTTCCCAAACAGGTAAGCTCATATGGGAATGAACCCTTCTACTCAACAGGTTCTGAGAGTGATACCAATCTCCATCTCCAAAGACCTTCTTTTCTCTTTCTCTTTCTCTGTCTCTGATTTTCATGGGATCAGTCTTTGTCTCTCTGAGGTTTCCCAGGCAGGAAATTCTGTCCTCTGATACCTTCTAGTACACTTATCTACATCTCTTATGAATTCCCCTTCTTCCTTGGGTCTCCTCAGACTTTGTTTCTTGTCTGGAAGCATCTTCCTATCCAACTCTTGATTCCCAGGATCTCCACTCCTGGAATCCTTCTCTTCAATCTCCATTAACCTTTCCTGTGAAAGGAAAGCCCACAGTACCCCTCTGTAAAGAGATGGCCCCAACCACAACAGAACTCCAGTTCATGGAATCCTGCTCCTAGCTTCTCCTTCCTTGTACCAGTGAGTGCAGAGGTTTTGATACTCTCTTAGAACCCCTCCCAATGAAGAGTGGTACGCCTCCTTTAATACACTGACACTATACTGACATCACGTGCCAGCAAGGTCTAGTGTGATCTCTGTCACTCTGAAGGCACTCAGATCAGCTGTAGACATTTTTGTAAAGGGCCAGGCTACCATTTTAGGTGAAAAAATGGTACCCCCCTATATCATACTATTATTCTGCATTCTGTATGGTCATTGTCATGATCCACTTTATAGAAACTTCATCATTGTAAGAACACAGACTTATCCTATTCTGCCAATTCTCCATTGCAGCAGACTTCACAGAATATCTAGGCCCTATGTTTGTCTTAATACAGTGTTAGAAGAGGACTGGAGGGCTCATCTGCATACTGCTCCCAGCATCCCCTGGGAGAGGACTCCAGAGGTCACAGTGAGTGACCCATGCTTTCAACTCCACAGCCTCAGCTTCCAGAGGCCCTGCACCCTTTGCAGTAGAAGAGGATTGGAAGTGTGCACCTAATGGCGTGCAGATCTCAAATATTTCAATCCTTTGAGTGAAGGTCAACTTAATGATGGTTGAAGAGGCTTGGTAAATATAGCTTTGGGAAATCTTAGGATTTAAAAAGTTTGGTGAGAGGTAAAATAGTGGGGTATATTCTTTAGAGTTTGTGTATGTTTGAGATAATAAGCAAGCCAGAGGGAGTTAATTCTAGTGTCTCTTTTCCACCCACCTGCCCTATCTCAACCCCTGATTTTTAGGCAAGAGATGCTTTCTCATTAAAAATCAATCAGGCTCTTATCTAAATTATACTATTGCACCAGCCCTTATTGAGTTTAGTCATCTCTTTATAGGACATTAGCAGAATAATTAGTAAATACACCTGTAAATTTAAAGTACTCTAATTCTAATTCCCTTAGGGATAGATTTTCAAAGGCTACGCACGTAAGATACACGCATAACCTGAGAAAATCTGCCCCTGCGCACACCGAGCCTATTTTGCATAGGCTCAGCGGCGCGTGCAAGCCCTGGGACGCGCGTTTGTCCCGGAGCTTCGAAAAAGGGGCAGGAAGGGGTGGGTCTGGGGGCGTGGCGGCAATCCAGGGCCGGGTCTGGGAGTCAGGGGGCGATCTGGGGTATACTAATATCTAAACCTCGCCTTGAGTTACTAGGTTTTCCTCCAATAGAGATATAAATACATATGTAAGGGTCAGGGTATTGTGGCTAGTCTCTCTCTCTCTCTCTCTCTCCATGTTCCCCCCCCAGTGGTTGTATGTATCTTTTACCGGGACCAAGCCAGTCCCACGAAGGACAGCCAGAGCAGGAGCCAGGAGAAGGGCCCGCGCGATCGGCGCACGAGCCCGTCGGGGTAAGGCTTTAGACTTCTCTTACCCTCCAAGGGCTCTCGCGCCGACCCCGGGACATCCGGCTGCTCGACCGCCCTCCCGGGCACCTCACCTTGCCGCAATCCGGCCCCTCCCCCACAAGGTGCACTGGTGACCTCATCCCCTCGCGACCACAGGGGATTTAAAATCGAAGGAACTGCCTCCAGGCGCCGCGCGCCGGGCGTTGCTCGCCGAAGGAGCGCGACAAAGGGTCCTGCCCCTTTGTGCACCCCTTCGTGCAGCCCCCTGGGCAGCTCTTTACCCTTTTTCTCCCCTGCTCACCTGCTGCTCTGCAGGGAGACGACAACCTCGTAGGGGCATTTTAACCATTCAGCAAGACAGATCTGGAACGTCGAGACAGGAGGGAGAGGAGAGGGGGTCCCCCCCCAGCGTGGTAAGCCCACCCACCCTACCGAGTCCACATTACCTTAACCCTCTAAAGGGCCAGACGACTACAGTTACCATGCTAGTGCCTCTACTCAGATCTCTCTCGGCGCCCCACGTTAGCTGAGCTACCTCAGCCTACAGCTACACTCTTCACTCAACTACCATACATATTGAACTCCAACCTTACCGAGTTCTCTATACAGACAACCATCTGACCCCACCGCTAGCTTCTAAGACTCAGTTACTCACTTCCTACCCCCTCCAACATAACCCCTGAAGAAATGCTAACCCAACATATCCTTATCAGATACCACCGCTTCCACCGCAGCATGTTTCTTGTTCAAGAACCACCTGCAAGAACTCCCAGATCTCTCATCCCAATCATGATCACCCCCCTGACCCAGTTCCTAGGGCTTACCCTTCTTTCGGTAACCTTAGTTAATGCACAATCTCTGACTAAAAAGACACACATCCTCAACGACTATCTCCTGGACTCTATCCCTGACATCTGTGCCATCACAGAAACCTGGTTAAAAAACTCAGACATAGCGCTAATCAACCAACTACCCACTCACAAATATGACATTTTTTCAACCCACAGACACAAAAAACGAGGGGGGCGGCCTGCTACTAGCCACCAAGAAAGAACAGACTTACTTCGCATACAATCAAGTCCGAGTCCAAACTGGAATTGGGTTTATTCAAATCAAATCAACTTCAATTACTGGTAGTTTATGCCCCACCAGGATTATTAGAAGCAGGCGCCTCTCCCCTTATAGAATCCATTGTGAAGCACATCAACACCGACCTTCCAACCATGATCATGGGAGATTTTAACCTCCACTTTGATGCCGCACCCCGCTCTTCCAATTGTGAAGCCCTCCTCACCACCCTTAGTGCAATGGGATTCAATCAGATCATCAACAAGCCAACACACAAAGCAGGTCACACCCTGGACCTTATCTTCATCAACTCTAATTTCTCCTCATGTACCCCAATTCTCTGGTCAGACCACTTCCTGATAACAACCACCTTCTCCAAAAAACAGTCTTACACCCCACAGCACCTCTCCACCATTCACTTCAGGAAACCATGTGCTTCCGACATTCTCAGCGAGCAGCTCACCAAAGAATTCACAAACTTGGATCTATCCAACCCCAACTCAGCCATGCTCTCCTGGCACAAGATTACTGAAGCAGTAGCAAATAAATTATGTCCCACAGTCTCCAAATTAATTAACCCAACAAAAAAAGGAAATCAACCCTGGTTCTCCACCGAACTCAAACGGATAAAACAAGAACTACGACACAAAGAAAACAGATGGCGCAATGCCCCCAACTCATCTACCCTATCAACATACAAAGGATCCTTACATCTTTACAGGACCTCAATTCTAAAGTCAAAAAGAGAATACTACGCCAATAAAATCCACGATCTCCAATATGATGCAAAGGCTCTCTTCTCATATGTATCACAAATTGTTACGAGCGCGCGCGGGCGCGGTCGTCTCGGGCGGGTGGTGAGCCCTTGGGCCACGGCAGGACCCCAGGAGGAGCCCAAGGCCACACCGTGGAAGGTGAGCTGAGCAGGCATGGTGAGCCAGGCAGGCAGGAACAGAAGCAGGAAAGTCCGGCCCTCAGCCGGACCTGCATGCCCATGGTAGCCAACACGGGGAAGTTGACTAATGAACGGTCCTCCGACTGTTCCCGGCCCTTTCGGACCTGCCGCAGGGAATGGCAATGGGCAGCAGGCCGGACAGAGGCGAGGGCAGACAGAGTCCTTAGCAGAAGACATCAGACAGGGCAGAAGCAGGCTGAAGCAAGACGGAGACATCAGGACAAGGGCTGAAGCGAGACACAGGAAAGACCCAGGCGAGCAGGAACTCCGATGCTGGGATACTCACATCCGAAGTCCTTACGGCTGGCAGGCAGGGAAGCTCCAGAGCCCGGGGGACGAATCCCTCCTGTTGGCCACTCCAGGGCCCAACAGGCCAGAAGGCTCAGGAGCCAGACAGAACGTAGGTCAGAACAAGCGGAACTGGATCAGGATCAGGCAGCTTCAGGATCAGACATCAGGAAACACGTCTAGGCAGACATCAGGAAACACATCAAGGCAGACATCAGGAAACATGGAGGACCTGGACCGGCAAGGTTACAGACAACTGTAATGCACAATCCGAAGGCCCGGTGCAAGTGAACAGACAGTCCTTAAGTACTGGAGGTAGAAGGCAACTCCCTGGGAGGAGCTTGCCAGGACCGCCCACCGCTGGTCCTATAACTAGGGTAGAGAGCTGCGGGCCAGCCCCTAGAGAAACGGGCGTGGCTGGAAGCAGGAAGTCCAAACGCTGAGGCTTGCAAGCCACAGGCATGCCTCAGGAGCAGCTAGGCCTCTCAGGCCCTGGAGCAAGTCCTGGATGATGCGCAGGCGAGGCCCTGGCTTCAGAGCGGCCTCTGGAGGAAGGTAAGAGACCTCCTGCAGCGCAGCAGCAGGTGGGATCGCAACAGTACCCCCCCTCAAAGAATCCCCCCCTCACAGAGGGACCAAAAACAAAAGCCAAGCAAGAAAAGCAAACAACCACACACCCCAAGCAAGCAGGCAACCAAACAACAACCACACACCCCAAGCAAGCAGGCAACCAAACAACAACCACACACCCCAAGCAAGCAGGCAACCAACAACCACACACCCCAAGCAAGCAGGCAACCAACAACCACACACCACAAGCAAGCAGGCAAGCAACAACCACACACCACAAGCAAGCAAGCAAGCAACAACCACACACCACAAGCAAGCAACAACCACACACCACAAGCAAGCAAGCAAGCAACAACCAAACACCACAAGCAAGCAAGCAAGCAACAACCACACACCACAAGCAAGCAGGCAACCAACAACCACACACCACAAGCAAGCAAGCAAGCAAGCAAGCAACAACCACACACCACAAGCAAGCAAGCAAGCAAGCAAGCAACAACCACACACCACAAGCAAGCAAGCAAGCAACAACCACACACCCAAACACCACAAGCAAGCAAGCAAGCAACAACCAAACACCACAAGCAAGCAGCACGACGAGAGACCAACCAAACCCAAGGAAACACGGGACCACGCGAACACGAGACCGAGGGAACAAGAGACTGAGGGAACACGGGACCGAGGGAACACGGGACCGAGGGAGCAGCGACCGAACGAACGGAGACCGCGGGAGCAGCGACCGAACGAACGGAGACCGCGGGAGCAGCGACCGAACGAACGGAGACCGCGCGAGCAGCGACCGAGCGAACGGAGACCGCGCGAGCAGCGACCGAGCGAACGGAGACCGCGCGACCGACACACACAAAAACAAAAGAGGGAGCAAGGGAACGGAGAGCGAGGGAGCGGAGAGCAAGGGAGCAGAGAGCGAGAGAGCAGCGAGCAAGGGAGCGGAGAGCAAGGGAGCAGCGAGCAAGGGAACGGAGAGCGAGAGAGCAGAGAGCAAGGGAGCGGAGAGCGAAGGAGCAGAGAGCAAGGGAGCGGAGAGCGAAGGAGCCCAGGAGCGAAAGAGCAGAGAGCGAAAGAGCGGAAAGCGAGAGAGCGAAGGGAGAAAGAGCGAAGGGCGAGAGACAGGAAGCAGGGGAAACAACGCGGGAACGAGGAGGACGGGAACCCACAAGCAGGAAACAACAAGCGGGAAAACAGCACAAACGAGCAACACAGAGAAAACAGCACAAACGAGCAACACAGGGCCAACAGCACAAACGAGCAACACAGGGCCAACAGCACAACAAGCACCCACGCAGCACACAGCACAAACAAGCACCCACGCAGCACACAGCACAAACAAGCACCCACGCAGCACAGACGAGCACGCACGCCGCACACAGCACAGACGAGCACGCACGCAGCACAGACAAGCACACCCAGGCACACAGCAGAAACAAGCACACCCAGGCACACAGCAGAAACAAGCATACCCAGGCACACCCACAGCAGAAGCAAGCAGAAGCAAGAGCAAGAACAAGAGGGGGGGAGGGCGGGCAGAAACTACAGCAACATCAGGAGGAGCGCAGGCGCCTCCTGCAGGTCGTGGAACTCCATCCTGGGAACAAGGAAACGATGGTTTGGGCGCAGGCGCCTCCTGCAGGTCGTGGGAACCCAAACAGCTGGCGCCTCCAGCAGGTCGTAAGCAAGAGCAGAAGCTGGCCCCTCCAGCAGGTCGTGAGACGAAAGCAGACAAAAGAAAAAATCCTGGAACTAGACAAGTCCATCACGAGCACAGCCCACCGAGCTCATGGCCTTCGGATTCTGTTACGAGCGCGCGCGGGCGCGGTCGTCTCGGGCGGGTGGTGAGCCCTTGGGCCACGGCAGGACCCCAGGAGGAGCCCAAGGCCACACCGTGGGAGGTGAGCTGAGCAGGCATGGTGAGCCAGGCAGGCAGGAACAGAAGCAGGAAGTCCGGCCCTCAGCCGGACCTGCATGCCCATGGTAGCCAACACGGGGAAGTTGACTAATGAACGGTCCTCCGACTGTTCCCGGCCCTTTCGGACCTGCCGCAGGGAACGGCAATGGGCAGCAGGCCGGACAGAGGCGAGGGCAGACAGAGTCCTTAGCAGAAGACATCAGACGGGGCAGAAGCAGGCTGAAGCAAGACGGAGACATCAGGACAAGGGCTGAAGCGAGACACAGGAAAGACCCAGGCGAGCAGGAACTCCGATGCTGGGATACTCACATCCGAAGCCCCCTCGGCTGGCAGAAGCTCAAGAGCCCGTGGGACGAATCCCTCCTGTTGGCCACTCCAGGGCCCAACAGGACAGAAGGCTCAGGAACCAGACGAGGACGTAGGTCAAGGCAGAGACAGGAAGACATCCGGGCAAGGGCTGAAGCAGACACTGTAGACAAGGCTGGACGGAAACATTGCACTGTCCATCAGGGCGCCCTACTCAGCCCACCCGTGGGACTGAGTCGCGGACCACCCTGTCCCAGACGCGCCCTACACAGCCCAGGAAGGCTGGTCGCGGACCACGCTGAGAAGGAGGGTGCAGGGAAACTCCAGGCGAACAGGAACTCCGATGCTGGGATACTCACATCCGAAGTCCTTACGGCTGGCAGGCAGGGAAGCTCCAGAGCCCGGGGGACGAATCCCTCCTGTTGGCCACTCCAGGGCCCAACAGGCCAGAAGGCTCAGGAGCCAGACAGAACGTAGGTCAGAACAAGCGGAACTGGATCAGGATCAGGCAGCTTCAGGATCAGACATCAGGAAACACGTCTAGGCAGACATCAGGAAACACATCAAGGCAGACATCAGGAAACACATCAAGGCAGACATCAGGAAACATGGAGGACCTGGACCGGCAAGGTTACAGACAACTGTAATGCACAATCCGAAGGCCCGGTGCAAGTGAACAGACAGTCCTTAAGTACTGGAGGTAGAAGGCAACTCCCTGGGAGGAGCTTGTCAGGACCGCCCACCGCTGGTCCTATAACTAGGGTAGAGAGCTGCGGGCCAGCCCCTAGAGAAACGGGCGTGGCTGGAAGCAGGAAGTCCAAACGCTGAGGCTTGCAAGCCACAGACATGCCTCAGGAGCAGCTAGGCCTCTCAGGCCCTGGAGCAAGTCCTGGATGATGCGCAGGCGAGGCCCTGGCTTCAGAGCGGCCTCTGGAGGAAGGTAAGAGACCTCCTGCAGCGCAGCAGCAGGGGGGATCGCAACACAAATCACAAAGTCACTTCCACCAACGATACCAGATGAACAGGCACAATCCAAGGCTAATGAGCTCACTGTATTCTTTCAGCAGAAGATTTCGAACACTCTCGCACTTCTTCCAACCAATACTACCCCCCTCACTACATTCGCCAATATCCACACCCTCACGGGAGCCAAGCTCGACAATTTCGAACTAACCTCCCCTAAGGAGATCAAATCCCTTCTTAAGAGGCAGAAACCATCCAGCCACCCAGCAGACAACATCCCATCCAAACTTCTGCTACTTATCCCAAACACAATCTCCGGACCACTGACCAACATCATAAACTGCTTGTTAAATCAAGGTACGTACCCAGACAGTCTAAAAAACGCGGCTCTTAAACCCCTCCTTAAGAAACACAATTTAGACCCCAGTGAACTAGCTAATTTCTGCCCCATCTCTAATCTACCATTCTTAGCCAAACTAACAGAGAAATTGGTAAACACCCAGCTTTCAGAATATTTAGAAGAACACAATATCCTATATACATCCCAATATGGTTTCCACAAATCACGCAACACGGAAACCCTTCTCATCTCACTAAAAGACCATATTATTATGGGATTGGACAAAGGCCATTCCTTCCTTCTAATCCTCCTAGACATTTCGGCGGCTTTCGACACAGTCAACCACTCCATCCTCCTGAATCGCCTATCAGACATAGGCATATCCGTATCAGTCCACAGTCTTTCCTTAGTAACAGAAGCTTTAAAGTCAAAATTAACAACAAAGAATCACCTTCTACAAATTCCTCTCTGGGTGTACCTCAAGGATCCTCCCTATCACCCACCCTCTTCAACATCTATCTCCTCCCCCTTTGCCAACTGTTAACAAGTCTCAATTTAATTCACTACATTTATGCAGATGACGTGCAGATTCTGATTCCTATAACAGAATCCATCGCTAAATCACTCACGCTCTGGAATAAATGCCTTCATTCTATCAGCAGCCTTCTCAACAGTTTAAACTTGGTCCTTAACGCCTCTAAGACCGAACTCCTCCTCATCTCTTCCAACCAAGACAACCCCCTCCCACAGACCCACAACAACACCCATCTCACTCATACTCATGTAAGAGATCTCGGGGTAATACTCGATAACCACCTCAACCTAAAGAAAATGATCAACATCACAACCAAAGATTGCTTCTACAGACTCCAGGTTCTAAAAAGACTCAAACCTCTCCTATATTTCCACGACTTCAGGACAGTTCTACAAGCCTTGCTATTTGCTAAAATAGACTACTGCAGTGCTCTCCTCTTAGGCCTCCCCAGCTCAACTACCAAGCCGCTACAGATGATACAAAATGCCGCTGCTAGAATCTTGACCAACACCAACCGTGGAGAACATATTACTCCCATCCTCCGAAACTTACACTGGTTACCAGTTAACTACAGAGTCCTACACAAATCACTCACCTTAATACACAAATCCATCCATAATCACCTTCAACTCGACCTCAAAATCCCTCTCAAACTCCACACTTCCAACAGACCGATTAGAGAAGTCTACAAAGGATCTCTATAAGCCCCTCCAACCAAAGCCACGTGCCTCACTTCGACCAAAGACCGAGCTTTCTCAACAGCAGGCCCAGCCATTTGGAACAACATCCCCTCAGACCTCAGGCTGGAACCTTGCCTCCTAACATTTAAGAAAAAACTTAAGACTTGGCTGTTCCGCCAAGCCTTTCCAGACCCCTTGGATACACACTAGATGACTAACTCTTTCCACGAGCAATGGATCTTCGTACCTCCTCTAAGTACTCTATAAGCACTAGTACCTCTCCTTACTTAATAAGCACTAGCCCTGATTCCACGATGTTATTGTTCTTAGTTTAATGCCCTCTTAGGCCTTTCTTTCCAGCTGCTTAAGCTCCCAAGTTTACTCCCCTTGTTGAATGTAACTTTGATTCTTCTATGTATATAAAAGTTGTTTTCTGTTACAGTTTTCCCCAGTTCGATGTAAACCGATCTGATATGGTCATTTAACCATGAAGGCCGGTATAGAAAAGTGCTAAATAAATAAATAATAAATAAAATGTAGGAAATACCACATTGTGGCACTTATCTCAAAGTGTGAAAACATGATCACAATTTGCAGTAACTTAGCTCTTTGCACAGGTATTAGTGCAAATTGTGATAAACTCCCTATTACCATAAAACATGCCCCTTTTCCCATCACATGTGATATTTGCTGCATTTTGATAAATCCAGGCCTAAGAAGGTGCTGACATGAGGGCCAATGGCTTTGAAAAAAGCACCAGGGCAGGGATTCTCAGGTGAGTTTGAGGGTTTTTGTTTCCTAACAATGGTTTGAATGGTGTTTTCAGATATAGGTGTGAATTCTGACCATTGATGACTAGGTTCAGTATCATTATATGTTGGGTATGGTAATTGCAAGAATTCTTTAGTTATATTAGTAACTTTCATTTTAAAATGAGTGGCTATTTTATTACAAAATGTAGAATCGTACTTAATAAAGTTATCATTTTGAGTAGTGGTTAGGGATTTTACAATGTTAAACAATATGTTGGGATTTCCATTGGCTTTGGAAATTCTATTGGCATAATAAACTTTCTTAGCATGATTTATTTCCTTGTTGTAACGACGTAAAGTGCAATAATAAGCATTTTTAGTTTCAGGTGTTTTATTATGTCTTCATTTGCATTCTAGTCTTCTGAGAGATGTCTTAAAGAGTATATTCATTTTACATATTCCTCCTGATGAAGCCCTAGGTAGGTGAAACAGAGGCCTCTGTTGGAGTTACATATACAGCCTGAAATGTAATGCTATAGGACACATGTTAGGAGTCATGTCTACCAGTATATATTGATACATTAAAGGATTCAAGTTATATGACAGTGTTAAGAACATTTACTGTTGCACTGGTAGGGGACCCTTGGGCCGAGGAGGGGTTGACGCTACCCATAGGGCAAGCTCCAAGGTCCCCACCGCCAGGAGGCAGAGCAGATTAGGAGGCGGAGGCCAACTGGAGCTTCGCCAATACCAGCCCACGTTCCCCACAGTTTGAGTAAGACCAGCCAGCCCCGGCAGTTTGGGTGCCGGGGCTGGCTGGTCTTAGGTAGGCCTCCATGAGACAACTCCCAGTAGATGGTGTAGCAGGTAGCCAGGAGCCAGCAGAGGATTCAGAGGGACTGAGGCAGGTCCGGATGAGGCAGGGGTCCAGAGGCTTGGGTGCCAAAGGAAGGCCAGACACAAGAGCAGGTGACGCCCGGGCAGCAGAAGGAGCCTGAGAGGGCCAAATCCAAGAGATATCAGTTGAGTACAGGCAAAAGTCGAGGGAGGCGGCAGAGCTAGTCAAGGTGCAGTGGAGCAATAGCCAAGGATGGGAATCAGTCCTGAGTGTAGTTCCAAAGAAGCAAGGGTCAAAGCCAGAAATCAGTCCTGAGCATAGTTCTAATGAAGTAAGAGTCAAAGCCAATATTCAGTCCTGAGCGTAGTTCCAAAGTTATAGGGTTCAAAGCCAGAAGTCAGTCCAAGCGTGGCCCAAGCGTAGCAGGGGTCAAAGCCAGTAGTCAATCTAAGCAAGGCTAAGGAGGAACGGAATCAGGAACTGGGACCAGGAACAAGGTCAGGAACAGGAACCAGGAACAAAGTCAGGAACTAGGACAAACAATGAGCATGCGACAAGCGTAGAGACCTGTTGCCAAGGCAAGGAACAAGTGGCGGGCCCATGTCTTAAATAGCAGGGCCCAATGATGTCATCATCTGGGGCTACGTGTAGGATTCCCGCCGTGGCTCTTAAAAGAGAAAGAGGTGCGTGCGTGCACACCTAGGAGGAAGCTAGCCGCTGGACGACAGTGTCTCCCCACAGAACATGTGGGGAGACCTTCTGGGAACTGGAGGAGACCGTGGAAGAACAAAGAGAGCCCAAGCAGTCTGCAAAGGGACTGAGGGAGGCCGAGGAGGCAGCAGGGGTGTGGGAGCGCAAGCGGCTAGCCATCGCCGCCAGGGAGGATGGGCTGGGTCTGGGAGCTAGGCGCCGAAGGTGAGTAGGCCCGGTCGCGGGTCTGCTGCAACAGGGACACACAACAGTACTCCCGCCTTTACGCCCTCCTCTTGGAGGCCTGAGTTTTCCCAGATGGGCACGATGAAACAGGAGGAGGAGCCCCTTGTCCAGAATGTTATTTGCTGGCTCCCATGAGTTTTCTTCGGGGCCATAGCCCTCCCAGGATAAAAGGTCTTCCCAATGGCGGCCTCTTCTGCAGACATCTAATACTTCATGGACTCAAAAGACCGTATTGGTCTCGGAAGCAACCTGGGTAGGTTAAGGGGCCTTATGTGAAGGGCAGGAGAGTACCAGTGGTTTGAGCAGGGACACATGGAAAGCGTTGTGTATTCCTAAGGTTGGTGGCAGATGGAGCTGGTACGTGACTGGCCCAATACATAAGAACATAAGAACATGCCATACTGGGTAGACCAAGGGTCCATCAAGCCCAGCATCCTGTTTCCAACAATGGCCAATCCAGGCCATAAGAACCTGGCAAGAACCCAAAAACTAAGTCTATTCCATGTTACCGTTGCTAGTAATAGCAGTGGCTATTTTCTAAGTCAACTTAATTAATAGCAGGTAATGGACTTCTCCTTCAAGGTAACGAAATGGTCTTATAAATCTAGGTGCAAATTGCTCTGAGGGAAGCTTAAGTCGGATGTACCGGGTACTTAGCCAAACCTTTTGGCCTGGCTGGAACTCAGGAGCCGGTCGACGCCAAGCATCTGTGGATTTCTTGGCTCATGCCGAGGACTGGCGCAGATGAAGGTTAGTCTGGATCCAAAGCACCTGGAGGGCATCTGCCGTGGCCTGGGCCGCAGGTGAAAGCACCGAAAGAGGAATCAGTAGCGGGGGCTGGGGTCGTGTGCCCTACACGAACAGGGAGAGCCCGAGGAGCCCACAGAAGGACCGAGGGAGGCCGAGGAGGCAGCGGGTGTGTGGGAGCGCAAGCGGCTAGCCACCACCACCAGGGAGGATGGTCAGGTCTGGGAGCCAAGTGCCGGAGCTGATTAGGCTCGGTCGCGGGCCTGCTTCGACAGGGACACTGAACATTTACATACCCATTATTTCTGCTAGCAACTCTTACAAAAGATTTTAAAGATGCAAGTTATAATGTTATGTGCAAGCATTAAGAATATTCATACACCAGCCATTTTGTTAACAGTTTATTTATAGTGCTTGTTGGGAAGGCACTGGTGATTATTAGTATGCAACCATTAGTATGCAATAGCACTGCCAACATTTGAATACTAGTGACTTTGATTTGCTAGCAGTTTACCAGTGTTCACAGTTGCTATGGATGTTTTTTTGTCATTAATGATTACAGGTATAAGACTGCTCATAATTTTTAGTATTAACTGGCTTATTCATCCTGTTAAGAGATTTAATATTTCTATTTGATAATTGAGAATGAAGACGTTATATTCATAGACTAAATACATATAAATATTGCTTCAGATAAAGAGTGGGGAGATATGTTTGTTATTGATTTTTTTTTTCAAGTATAAGGATATGGTTAGTGCAGTTAGTGTAGCTGGGTTCAAAAAAGGTTTGGAAAAGTTCTTGGAGAAGAAGTCCATTAACAGCTATTAATCAAGTTTACTTAGGGAATAGCCACTGCTATTAATTGCATCAGTAGCATGGGATCTTCTTAGTGTTTGGGTAATTGCCAGGTTCTTGTGGCCTGGTTTGGCCTCTGTTGGAAACAGGATGCTGGGCTTGATGGACTCTTGGTCTGACCCAGCATGGCAATTTCTTATGTTCTTATGTATTGTTCTCATTTGTGTGATACATTTTTATGTTTATTGAAAACATTTTTTGATTAAATATTATTACCAGATTGTTGACCTATCTTTATTTTATGTCAGGACACTAGAATAAAATGGCAGTATTGTCATAAGGCAATAGTTTTAGGTAATCAATTGGTGAAAAACACCTTTTCTTTTGTTTAAAGAAGAGATACTATGATGGTTTGGCTAAGAGTCATTAGGAAGACATCCCAGGTAAGAAAAGAATTGATTCTGTAGAAGTGCTTCAAAAGACTGGAGGAAGAAAGAGCTTGATTAAAAAAAAAAAAAGGAAGGCATAGGGAAAAGAAGGAAGCTAAACAGTCAAAAAAGATGAGGAAAACAGGACTGCTGATAGTTTGAGCAGGTCAAGAGTGTCAGAGTTTCTGGATAGAAGGGAGTGGGCAAAAACCCAGCGTTGATAATATCTTAGTTTCACAAAGAACTTGCAAAAAGAAAAACATGAAAAGAACAAATCTGAAATTTTGGAAGGTCTCTACAGAGCTCTTTATTCAATTAGTACCTCTCTATGGGACCATTTGTACTCAGGGATTATCCCAAGTTTTGTCTCTGACAAATGCTTGGTACCTGTTAGCAGCTTGTGAGAGCATTCAAGGATACCAATTAAGGTAGGTTGCAGCAGCAGGTGCAATGAGCTCATCAGACATAAGGAGGGAAAATTCCAAAGGGACTTCTGCAGGTAAAACAGTGTTTTATACACAGAAATGGCCTGTGGCAAAATCTCCTGCATGGCATGCAGGTAAACTTATGTGCGTAAAGTTTACCTGAGCTGAGCAGAGAGTTTGGATTTACGCACCTGCTTTTGGCTTTTAAAAAGCATGTGCATACATGTTCAGGAAACATTTAGGCGGATGTTATAGCAGGAGTAATGTGTGGGTCAGTTTGGTGGGATGATTGTCAGTGGACCTATGTGCGCTTGGAAAACTGGTGATACTCCTGCCCTTATTTGCCAGCTAATAGATCTTTAGAAGAACAAGAGGTCAGGTCTGGGTCCACAAGGCAAGGAGGTAAAATAGCCCTGAAAGGAATGTGCAAGGACAGTGGATGCTGAAAATGAACTTTTATCAAGTGACAGATGAATCACAGGAGGAGAAGAAAATAGGAAAAGTAGAAACAAGATTTTCTCAGACAAGGAAGAAGATAAGTTGAGAAATCAGAAGGGTAGTAGTCTCAAGAGAATACATTAAATGATCTGGTGTGCAGAGGAGACAGGCCGAGGGAAGAAAACAGAATTAAGAAATGAGAAAAGCAATGGAGGGCTGGCAGAAATATGAAAGTTCTGCATTTATAGAATTAGTAGGTCAGTACGACGGAGGGAGGCAAGCCAGCAATCGACACCAGGAAGCTGTGAAGTGAAATAAGTACCAATATGGTTTGAAAGGATATAAAAAAATAAATGTGTGGTTCGAATAAGACAGCCAAGCCATTTTACAGGCAATGGTGTGTGAGAACATTGGCAACGGTTTCCGTGCAGCAGCTCCTCTCACTCCAGCCTGGGCAAAGAGGAATGGCGGTGGGAGGCGTGAGGACAGTGCAGCAAATGTAAAAGTGTCCTTGGGGCAAAGCCACAGTGCAAGGCCCCCGTAAGGAAGGACCTGCTTCATTGGTTTACTGATTGTACTGACGATCACCATGCTTTGTGTAATTTCTGGCATTAAAAAAATGTAGGTCACTGTTTTTATCTTCATGCTCTTTATTTACTTATTTATTTATTTACTTATTTATTTTAACACAAAGCAGAGATACTGAGTTTCAAAAGAACAAGTATCCACAGCAGGAAGTACATGTTCAGGTTGATGCTATTTTTAGTCATGGTAGCTTACGAGATGAGTTCAAAATCACTAAGGTTGGGGAGTGGGAGAAGGATGAGGGGAGGTGTCTCAAGTTCCTCTGAAGGGTTTTAAAATAATGAAAGGCAGAGGGAAGCCATATGAAACAACCAAGCAGGCGCTGAAATGGTAATCAAAGAAACTAAAATAAACAGCAGAAGAAATATGCTGTCAGACAGTAAAAAAAAATCAAAAAAAATCCAGAAGGTACTTTCAGTATTTTTACAGCCAAAAAATAATGAGAGATTGTACCTAATCCATTGTGAATAGAGAGGAAAACATCACTGTAGGGAGAAGGCACAAAATATTAATGGCTTTTTTTTTTTTTTTTTTTTGCTATGCTACTTCATTTGCAATGGAAAGGCTGCAAGAGGCAGATAACTCAACAAGGGGACTGAACGCAAAAATGAGGCAGAGGGAGGTTTGTAAAGATCATGAAAAAATAGAAGGTACAAGAAGTGTAGAAAATTCTGCAAAGGTCTGGTAGGAGAAGTGAGATGGTTTATAACTTTTTCAAAAATGATGATTTTGTAAGATGAGATGCTCAGCATATCCTTTGAATAAATCTGAAAAATCAAATTCCAAATAGTGAAATGCTAGAATTGTGTCGCCCTCCCATTTTGATCACATCCAGTTGTTGTTACTAGGTTTGGTCATTTAGGAGGCAATTCTTTCACTGCTTAAAATCAGTGGGGAAAAGGTAAACGGTAATGGTAGGCTAATTTTCAGCTGCTCAAAGTTGCACCTTCACTGTTTCAGTGGGCTACATATAGCTGCCTAGTGAAAATAGGTGGCAGGGCTTAGCCTTTATCAAGAGGAAAGTCTCCCTTCCCCCAATTGCAGGAACCAGGTGCCTAACTCTGTAGTTAAGTGGCTAGATCCTCCTGAAAAATGGACCCTTTAAATGATCTGATCCCAGTTATAAAGAGAAACTGTATACACCTACAATGAAATAGAACTCTCAGAATGCTTTACACAACTTGGGCATGAGTTATCTGGAAAAACAGTTCAATATTATAAAAAAAATATCTATTTGCATAGAACCCTTTATATGAGAAAGACCTTAGTATGTTTTTCAGAACATTGCATACAGCCTTATCTGGAGGGGGAAAGCCAATCTCCAGTTATAGGACCTGTTCCACATATGGGTTTCTAAAAAAAAAAAAAAAAAATCAAAAGGGAATATGTTATGATGATTGACCAATCACAGCTGAGTAGATTGAGGTACAAGCAGATGTTTGTATCGTGGATATTAGAGTTGGGTTCCATCGTGCAACCCACCTCAATCATATTGCCATATTCCCGGAAACACAGACCTTGTTCTTTGTGTGACTGTAACTTTCCTGTATGTGCTGAATTCACTACATTTATGATAATGGGAATAACGTCTTACATTCCTGAATTTTATTTTTCTTTTTATCATGGATGTTTTTATGTACCCGGCCTAGAATATAAGATAAATTGTGATAAATAGTTTTTAATAAATAACTAAAAATAAAGGGTCAACCTGAGCAAGACTGAGTAACACTGAATTTTGAATTAATGCTTTGAAGCTTGTAATACCAAACTCCTAACTTTAGCTTTAACACATTTGTATTCTATTTCCAGGTAAGGAGGAGGCATGTCTCTAATTGCTAATGTAGCTGTTACTTGCAGTTTCTTTGAAAATGGCACATTACATTGTTTTGTAAACTGATGAGAATCTCCTTTCAATATGGAATCTGGAAAGCTGTGAAATTTAAAAGAAACACATTACAGTAGTTTAGGGTTCTGACAAAACAGATTTTTTTTCTTTCAGAAACTCTAGCACGAAAGATGCAATATAGTGTGCTCAGCCAAGCGCACTGTTTAACCTGTAGTTGGATGCGGGTTTTGGACGCACGTCCACAACCCCTTATTCTTTAAGGGGATTAGCGCGTCCAACCCTCCACAAAACTAATGGTGCTCATCACATGCAAATGCATGTTGATGTTATTAGCCATTCTCCCCAGATCCAAAAAAAATATGTGCACCCAACCCACACATTTTTATGCTCAGAAATTAACGCCTGCCCAGAGCAGGAAAGTTAGGAAAAGTGGATGCTCAAAACTGAGTGCCTGTTTTCTGCACAGATTTATTACATCGGCCCCAATGTACTACAACATGTGGAGTGGAAGAGCCTCCATGTTACCAGCTTATTTGGCCACCATCACCCACCATTCCCTTCCATTGCTCCACGTCAAAGAAACAGGCTAATCCAGTCCTGGCTTTTGCCCCATTGCATGAAGGGACTTGTAGTCCTGATTTTCCTAGGGGAATCAATGGAACAATAGGAACTACAAATCCTTGCATGCAAAAAGGTGAAACCAAGACTGGACTAGCCCATTCCTTATGACATGCACTAGGTGGCAAGCCTAACATTCCTTAAAGAGTAGCTTCTATATTTACTTCCTTGTCGGCACTTTCCTCATGGGGTTAATCGGTTCCTCTATTGAAGTGCTGCCACCACATGGCCCATCAGGCCCGGATCATCTGACATAGGTTCTGCAAAACCCACTGGAGGGAAACAGCTCACCCTTTTAGGTCATAATGAGGTTTCAATGCATTGCATATCCTTGTGCATTAGTCTACATACATGTGTATGTTTTGGGGTAGACACACATATGTGATACGCTCATGTTATAAAACACTATGGTAAAACTGCACATGGCCACACATCTTTTTGTATGCTGCAACATGCAGTTGTTTGAAAGTTATCCTCCTTATTTTTATTTTATGTACTGGTGAAAATAATGCGTATCATTAACATACTGACTTACTTCTACTTTAAAAATCCTAGACCTTTCTTTCTTTGCCTTCATGGCCTCATTTATCTCTGTCTAGGCTCTCTACATACATTTCTCCTTCTCGCCTTCTCTCTCTCTCTCTCCCAAAAGCTTCAGGACATTTTTTCTCCTTGGAGCTTTTTTGTCACCTCATTTCAAGGGTTCTCAGATGTTTTAATAATGGGATATCCCAGCTCTGGATTCCAAGTTTCTGAGTTTCTTTCCCTCCTCGTCCCCTCCTTCCATTGCCTCTGCCCCTTTACACTCCTTCATTTCCATAGTCGTTCCAGTGTCCTTCTGTTCCAGCGTCTGTCTGTTCTGACACCCCAGGTAGTACCCTTGGACTGTCTCTCTGGTACCGACCTCGGCCTGCTCCTTGACCATTCTGTTCGCTGTCTGGATCCTGACCTCTGCCTGCCTTGTGACCTCGTCTGACCTCTGGAACCTGACCCCTGCTTCGTTGACTACTCCTCGGACTGATCCTCGGATTCTGACCCCGGCTGCCATTGACCACATCTCCTGATTCTGGCTTTGTCCCTTGCCTTGTCATCGCCTATGCTGTACTGGCCTTCCTTACTCCTCCAGACCTACAGCCTAGTGTCCGACCGCACTCCCTTGCTGCTCGTGGGCACGCCTCTCTACTACCTCTCCGGGAGACCCTGCAAAGCCCACCTCAGGCCAAGCGGCCCAGGTCCCTACGGACTCCGCCCGGGGGGACCGTGGGCTTCCAGTGGTGAAGCTCATCCTAGCCTCTGTCTCCTCCTGTGCTCCACCCTCTGGGGGCAGGTGCTTCCTGGTCCATACCATGGAGCCGTTCTCCACTGCTCCAGGACAAGGGTCCACCTCCAAGCGCAACACATTTATTTGCAATTTTGAGAAAAGAGAATCATTTGCCAAATTTTGGTTGATTCAGGTTGATATTATTTAAGAGGGATAATAATAAAATTAATACAAAATGTTTTGGTGGATTACTTGATTGTGGGATATATTGGTTTTTGGGGTATGTTGTTAAAGGGAAAATAAAAATGATGAAAATACTATGCAATAAAAATAAATACATTTTTTTAAAAAAAGAGTTTCTGTCTGATCTTGTCCTATGTCAATGCATTTTTGTCTAACATATTTCATATTTTTAGGTATATGGATTATTTAAAGTGACTTTACTATGGTTATTAATCTATATTTTTTTCACATATGTTCTTAATGTAGATAGGGCATCCAAAATAAATAAAAATAAATACCTGAAGCTGATGAGAGCTCCTGCAAGTGATTAATATGGCCCAGGGTCCCTGAAGTGAAGTGGTGCATGTTAATGGAACTGCTGGGGTTAAGTTGAGATAGGCCTAATATGGAGGGGCAGATCAGGGCAGGCTTCCTGCGACTGGGGACGGCTCCAGCATGAAGGACCCGGCTGCAGTGGTAGTAGCAATTGTGAGGAAGTCCTAGGGTGCTGGAGGATGAACGGGAGAGAGGGAGCCATGGAGGAGGGAAGATAGCAGCAACAGCAGCAGCTGCAAAGAAAAGGCTGCAATGGAAGGAATGTCTATCATCTACTGGGAGCCAGAGGGAGGCATGAGAGAGAGGGCCACTGCCAGCATCCTCCTGCCAATTGAGAAAGGAAGAGGGGAAAGAGGAGAGAGAAGCGCCACTGCAGTTTTTGTTTTTGAAATATGCAGATTGGTGTCGGGGCCTTGGGAAAGCCCCGATGTGGTGTTTCCAGCTAGGCTGCAGTCTTGCTGATGTCATGAATGATGCCAGCGGGACCCGCAGAGCCCAAAGTGGGGAGCACCAAAAATGATAAAAATAAAGGAAATTAAGACACAATTAAGTCACACACTGATAGTGGTCAGGTGAGAAGATCCTGGCTACTTGATCAACATCACCTCCCTGCCACTGAAAGTCATTTTAAAAGTGGAATTTGCCTCGACGGAACCCCAATGATGAATTTTGTGGTTGAAACCCCCCAAAACTGAGCAATATCAATGAGATTCAAATAGTGGCCTGGTTGTTATTTAGGGTAAATGGGTAGTAATTTTTTTAAAAGGTGAACAACAATGCTTTCAAGTAACCTGGGAGTTGTTTTGAGTTCGTGGTGACAAGATAAAAAAAATGGAAAATCCTGAAAATATTTGTATTAACTTGAAAAACAGCTTCTAAAAGAGTTTAACTGCTAAAAATTAACAATTTTAGAGCTATGGTAATTTCCTTTACCTCCCTATTCCATTGGTTAAGTCCAGCACCTGCCAGGTAAAACTAAGGCCGCCATGTTAACCGGAGGAGAGACGAAAGCTGTAACCATGGCTCCATAACAACAGCTTCTCTGGTTACCAGTAAGAAACTCTATGATTAAGGTGCTGGAAAGTACAGAAAAACAGAGACAAGACTAAGGATTTTTAAAATCATCAAAAATTTCCCAACACAAATCACAGAAACACCAAACAGAAAGGACAGTCATAGGACATCATTTAATGGGGATACTATTGAACCCTAAGAATTATTTGTCCTCATTACTTCAGCTAGAGCAATAATTTTAGATTCAATAAAGAAGGGAGGCAGTTTAGAATTTGTACCAGTAGCTCAGAGACTCTGATACAGAGTAGGATCACTTATTGTTGCTCCTCTCTTGGGCCTAAAAAGTAAAAACAAAAACTATAACGCTAACAAGTACAATACTGAGATAGATACTGAATGTGTGTATGAGTGTGATAGGTTAAATGGGAGATGGGTAACTGGCCAAGGTAAGGTGATGAATAGGAATAAGAGTAATTGTAAAAACTTTACTGACACATGGAACTAGAGTCAGTATTTGTCAGGCTTATAAGTGACTGGAATCTGTGACTAAATCTGAGGTGTCACAGAATAGTGTGACTGAGGGTAACATAATTTGGTTGGTAGTGTTTTGTCCAAGGTTTTCATAACTGTTTTAGCAGCCAGAGGAGGAAGTCAGTTTTTCAACCCTTCTTGCTTCTTATTTGATTGATTTGATTAAAATTTAGGTTTTTTGTGTTACTAAGAACCCCAAGACCCAGGGGCTCAGATTGTTGATGGTTTAAGGAGAGTGCCTCTCCCTTTGAAAGGACTGGCAAAAGAAGAGTTGTCATCAAGGAAGAATGGTCTCCTATCCATTTCTCAGGAGAAGAAATTGAGGTTTGGAATAAGAATTCTGTATGAACTCAGGGATAATCATCAGAGAAGAGTGTGTGATAAGGTGTCATCAAGAGACAAAGTGGAGAGTGAAGATTAGTAAGAACTTGGAGTTTTGTTGTGATTTTGGGAAGTAACTTGAGATAAATTTACTTTTCATTCCCATGGGAGAAAATGGAGAGTAAAATAAAAAGTGAGGAGAGGTGAACAATCAATTTATCAGTAAAAGTGAGCTGGAAACCATAGATTCTCCAGCTTTATTATTTTTGCTGTGCTGGAGATCATCAGTGCTGTTTAGCAGACTTGGAGACACTAATGCAAAAGGGTCTTGAAGCTAAGCTTCCCCCAGGAAGGGATCCTGGACTCTCAGAAAGGTGTTAATGTGGAGAGAACTGTGCAATTAGAGTCCACCTTTTTGATGTGAGCCTCTGGGTTAAAAATTAGGGTTTGCCTGCCCAGGAAAATATATCAGTTTTGCCCAACCTTTTTCAAGTTCAAGGAACACCTACATTATCAAAAATGTTATAAAGAACAACAGACTTCACTGAGCAGGCAGTGAGGACATGGAAAGGACCCATATGGTCAAATGAAATGCTAGGGAAGCACTGAAAGTCCAACCAATCTCATCAGTGGGTGAGAAAGGGCAGAGACACATATGAACTCATCACAATGGACCAACTCCTTTCATATACAAATGCAGGAGAAGAGAGAATTCAGTGTAGTGCAGGCAGCTGGCTCGGTTAATTTACTTGGATGCTGCATGTGGCTGCCAGAGCTCCTCCACTGCTGCTCAACACTCAGAGTGAGTCACATCTTGTGCTCACTACAGGCTGGTCTTGTCTCACTCAGTCTGGGGATAAGACAAAGGCTGAAAGTACTCAAAGAAGGAGTCTCAAGAGGGGGAAATTGAGAAGATGTGTGTGCTGCACAAAGTGGGGCCTAACTATCCGTTCCCTGCATACTGCCCATTAATTATCATACTCTGGGGCATGGTTACACATGTTCTTACAAAGGAGTTCCCATTCAATTAAGAGCCATCATTAGGGTCTCTTGTTACCATGAAGAGTTGAGAGCAAAACCTTGGAAATGAGTTGTGAGCTGCTGACCTAAATCTGAGCATTAGGCAGTGCTGACTTTTCCTTGACATGTTTGATTATGCCTGAAGACACAGTGTCAAGAAACAATATGAACATATATTTTAGGAAAGTCAATCATGTAAAGATAAACAAATACATGGGCAAATAAAGTTTATATCAAATAAAGAGCATGATACAAATCCAAGCCTATAATCTGGGGGAACCCAATAGACAGTAAAAAATGAAAGGAAGATACTTTGAAAAAAAAACAAAAACCAAGAAAAACATAACTATCAACCAAAAATGCACTACCAGACATAATACATTTCAGGTTTATCTCTCTTCTCCAATACTACTTATGCCATCACTGGGGCTTGTCTCTCAGAAAAGAGGTTAAACGATCTGGTTGAACAAAAATACATCTATTACCCAATAGCACAATTTCAGGAATATTTAAGGAAAAAAAAAGTGGCTCCAACATCAAACTGCCACTGAAACACACTAAAAGCCATAGTCACATTATTCTTGAAGAAAGTGTGTAATACAAGATCTTTGCCCAAAACCAAAGCAAAAGTGACAGGGAGGGAAATTTTCAAAGGGACCACTGCAGCTAAAACCATGTTCATGTGCAGAAATGGCCTTTTTCAAAATTCCTCACCTGATATGTGGGCAAACTTACATGCTTATGATATGTTTGAAAATAATTTACCTGGACTGAGCAGAGGTGTTTCTGGGGGTGGAGTTCGGGAGAGATTTTTCACTTATGAAAATACTTTTGAATTTTCAAAAGTATGCATGTAAAATTTCCTGAAATATTCTGTGAGCAACTTAGCAAAATGTAATTGTGTACAGGTATTTTTGGTAGAATAATTTTCAAAAGGGAAAGAAAGTGTATACACATAAACATATACCTTTGCTCAGGGGCGTAGGATGACTGCTGAAGTTGGTGGTATACCAGAAAATTTGCTGCTGCTATGTGCCCTAGAACACAGTCCACCCTCCTATTACTCTGTGAACAGTACTTTCTTGGATGCAAAAGGCCTATCAAATTTATGCTCACAGCAGCCCAATCCTTAGAGGGAACATTAGCTAATCCTTTAAAATAATCACCTAATCTAGTAACAGCAGTTAGAATAAAATATGTGAATGAAAAATAATTTCTGCAAGAACATTCAAAACCACTTTCTGTATGCAAATTAAATTAATAAAGAGCAAATGTCTGTTTAAAATAGAAATGAGAGAGAGATAACCATAATGCAGTAAAAGCCAGTGATAAGTACCATCATTTTCACAGCAAGAATTAAAGTTACACAAGAACTGGACCTTTAAAATACAGACAGACCCTCACCTAATACAGAATAGAAATGTGCCAACAAAAACTGAATTGGAAACCACAAGCCCAACTGTGTTATGCAGTGCAAAAATGCAAAGACAGAAACATCATCATTCCTCTCAAAACATCAAGCAATAAAACTGGAGATATAAAACATAATTTCTATTAAAACAATGCTAATAAAAAGATTAAATGTCAAAACAGCTAATGAACATCCAATTAAAAAAAAACTTGCATAAATTTGTTCTATTTCCGAAAATACCAATACAATATTTCAAAACATCTGATGAATAAAACATCTAATAAATAAATAATGTTCTAATATTGAAAAAAAACATATTTAAAAACAAAATAAACATCAAATTACACTCAATAATGAAAACTAATAAGGATTTTAAAAATCTACTTTCCATACCTGGGATCTTTTGATTTCCAGTCACCCTGAGATTGTCACACATTAGGGGAGGTAGGGCTGCGCAAACTATCTTCTCTTCCTCACTCACACATATATACTAACACATTCATTCTTTCATATGCTCCCTCTCTCATATACATGCCATTGCTTTCATACACACTCCCTCTCTCTCACACACACAGGATCTCTATCTCTTACACACACACTGGGTGTGTGTTTGGTCATGTGCCTATGAGAGCCTGTTTGTGACACATAGGCTTTCATAGGCACGCATTGAGACTCACAGGCACGCACAGACACACATCATACACATGCAGTCTCTAAACACAGACAAACATGCACACACAGCCTTTCACAAATGCAGGCTTTCATACAGATATATATACACCCACCCACCCACAGGCTCTCATACAGACACAGAAGATCTCACACAGACATGCACACAGGCTTTCACATATACAGGGTCTCGTACAGACATTTACACACACCCACAAACTCTCACATAGACAAACACATATACATGCACAAAGATCTCACATAGACACACACACATGCACACTGGTTCTCACAGACATATACAGATACCCACAGGCTCTCACACAGACACAAACACATACGGCCTCCTTTTCACTTCAGGTTGCGACCCGCCAGCCTCCTCTTCATTTCAGGCCATGATGCGATAGGCTCTGCTATGGCTCCACTGGCCTCCTCTTTACTTTGGACCGAGCCAGGATGAGGGTCCGCCATGGCCCAGCCAGGCTTCCAGCACTGGGAGGGGGACGAGCTGTATGCGCCCACAAGAAAAGTTGTATACAAGTGCACCTGTGCAGCTTAGAGAGAATATTAGTGGTGGTGGTCAGCAGAACTGTTGTTCTGGGGGGAGAGCCAGGGAAGACGCAATAGCTTCTCAAGTTGGTGTTGCACGGCATACCCCATTTTAAAGTTGATAGTGTCCGTGCACCACTGTGCACTATGGATGCTACGCCCATGACTTTGCTTTGAAAATAGATATACCGTATGCACATATTTGCCATCTAATTCATAAGGATGGTTACAAAATTATCCCACAGAAGAGTTGTTCTCATGGATATGATGTGAATCGTATTTCTGACGATTGAAAATATCGTGCGATATTTTTTAAAGTCGTCAGAAATTGGGGGCTCCCCGAAACTGATAGGAAAACCCCACAAAATTGTTCGTGGGGTTCTCTTAATGTTTTGTGGGAGGGCAGGAAAAACAGCACTCAAAAATAACCCCTAAACCCACCCCGACCCTTTAAAACTAATCCCTTAGCATCCTCCACCCTCCCGACCCCCCAAAAAACTTTTTACAGGTAACTGGTGGTCCAGTGGGGTCCCGGGAGTGATCTCCCGCTCTTGGGCCGTCGGCTGCCACTAATCAAAATGGCGCCGATGGCCTTTTGCCCTTACCATGTGACAGGGTATCCATGCCATTGGCCGGCAACTGTCACATGGAGGGAGCACTGGATGGCCGGCACCATCTTTAAAAATGGCGTGGACCATCCAGTGCTCCTACCATGTGATAGGGGCCGGCCAATGGCACGGATATCCTGTCACATGGTAAGGGCAAAGGTCCATCGGCGCCATTTTTATTAGTGGCAGCTGATGGCCCGAGAGCGGGAGATCACTCCCGGGACCCCCACTGGACCACCAGGTACCTGTAAAAGGTTTTGGAGGGGTGGGGGAAGCTAAGGGATTAGTTTTAATAGGTCGGGGTGGGTTTTTTGTTTATCGGCTCGGGCGCAGCCGATAAAAAAACCTGATCGGGCTGGACAAAAAAAATCACGATGTGAATCGGAACCGGAATTGGAACCGATTCCGGTTCCGTTTCACATCTCTATATTTCATCCACTGATGTCTCCAACAAAGACATAAGGTTCAAAGGGGCTAAAGCATCCATGGAGTCTTCTCCTCTATCTGACAATATAAATTCAGGCATGTACAGCACTCGAGATGCTGGCAGAATCATATCAGAATCATATCAGGGAAGAACTTTAAAACCTCATAAGGTAATATACAGTGGTGCAGCCATGGGTGGGGCTGGGTGGGCTATGGCTGACTCATTTTGGGCTCAGGCTGACCCAAACAGAGCCATCCAAAACTGCAGTGGTGCAGTGATGATGTGCCCATGGGGATCCCACCCCCATCAAGCACATGAGCAGAAGTGTGGTGTAGCAGTGATGACATGCCCATAGGGATCCTACCCTTCATGGGCTCATGAGCAGAACCGTGGTGGCACGGTGAAGACCTGCTCGCAAGGATTCCAACCCCTCCCCCCATGGTTTGAAAAGTATCATGGTGGCACGGTAAAGACTTGCCCATGAGGTTCCCACCCCCCTCGGACTGAAGAAGACTGTAGCACCATGACATGCCACAGGAGGTGAGGGAGGGAGGCAGGCAGTGAAAGAGAAGAGATGAGGAGTGAGAACATCTCACTTCTTCACCTCATCTCCCCATCCCTTCCCATCTACCTCACTCATTCAGCTCCCCTTGATTCTCTTCCACTTCCTCCCCTTCCTTCTTACAGATAAGTGAGGGGGAGGAAAGAAGAGCTGAGCTAAATAAGTGAAAGGGAAGGGAATAGAGGTGGTTGTGAGAGGGAAGGGAGGGGGTTATGAGTGAGGGGAGGTGTTAGTGAGAGGAAAGGGAAGGGGATTAGTGAGATTGGAGGGAAATGAGGAGGTATGAGTAAGGGGGAAGAGGAGGAGGATGAGTGAGGGGGAGGGAAGGAAAGGGAATAGAGGAGGAATAAGAGAGAAGGAAAGAGTGAGAGGGATGCAGTGAGAGGGGAGGGAAGGAATGGCAAGGTAGGAGGAGTGGATGAGACAGGGGTGTAAGGAAGGGAGGAAGAGTGAGAGGGAAGGAAAAGGGATGACTAAGTGGGACAAGAAAGGGAAGGGGTGTGAGTGAGAGGGAAGGAGTAGGAACAACATTGGCAGTGAGAGAATGACTATGAGACTGCTGGGGATGGGAGGCAGTGAAGGGTGAGTGTAAAACTGCTAGGGACGAGGACAGTGAGGGATGAGTATGAGACTCTCATCTCTCATGTGTGTGTAGTGCATCGGTGGGGTTGGGGTGAAAGCATGGAGGCATGTGTCTGTGTGTGTGTGTGGGGGGGAGCTTGTGAAGGAAAGCATGTGAGAGCATCTGTGTGTGTGTTTGTGAGAAAGCCTGTTTGTGATAGGAGAGAATGCATGTGAGAGTGGGAGACTGTGTGTGACAGAAGAGACTGTGAATGTTTGTGAGCCCATGAGAGTGAGATTCTATATGTGTGTGAGAGAGCCTCTGTGTAAGAGAAGGGAGAGCATGTGAAAGTGAGAGCCTGTTTGTCTATGTGGGAGCATGTGAGAGTGAGATTCTGTGTGTGGAAGCCTTGAGAGAGAGCATGTGAGAGTCTCTGTGTGTGGGAAAGTATGTGAGAGTGAGAGTCTGTCTGTGTGTGTGTGTGTGTGTGTCTGTGTCTGTGTGTGTTTGTGTGTGAGGGAGGAAAGGAAGGAGGGGAGAGGAGAAACAGAAAGATAAAAGAGACCCTGAAAAAAGATTTAGGAAAAGACTGACAAGGGTAAAGTAGGAAAAGTGACTGGGACCAACTGTTATGCTCACCGGCTACAGGAACACGCAGCCTGCCCCCCTCACTTGCCGGGGTCCTGGTGCTGAGACGCCACTGTGATCCCTCACAACTGCCGGGAATGCCGCCAGTCCCCCGAACCTGACTGCAGTATAGGCACATGTGCCTCACGTCGGGCCTTAAAGGGACCGCGGTGGGACAAGTTCCTGTGGTTCCCAGCTGATGTCAATGAGCAGGGACTATTTCAGCCTAGTGCCTGCTCTCCAGCCTTGCCTCTGCAACAGGTCTGAAGCTGATGGCTGCACTGGTTCTGCTCCTCGTTCCTGGTTCCTGTTCCACTTGTACTCATCCTGCTCCTCGCCCTCTGGACTGATTCTTGGCCGCGACCCCTTGATTGTTTGTTGGATTCTGCTGTTAGCCACCTGCCTCGACCTTGGACTGATATCTGGAGTCTCCTGTCTGCTGCCCCTCTCAACCCTTGGACTGTTTGTTGGATTCCGCTGTTAGCCACCTTACTCGACCTTGGACTGATATCTGGATTCTCCTGTCTGCTGCCCATCTCGACCCTTGGAGTGTTTGTTGGACTCCGCTGCTAGCCGCCTGCCTCAACCTCGGACTGGTGTCTGGATTCTCTTATCTGCTGCTGGCTTCGAACCTGGACTGGTACTGAGATCTGCCTCCCAACGACAAGAGTCTGGGAAGTCCTCCCTCAGGTAGGGCCATACTCGTCTTGGTTCAGGGGTCATCGTAACAGCCCCTGAGGTAAGGCTATACTCGTCTCAGCTCAGGGTTCCACTGTCGTAACACCAACCATTTAGAAAAATAAAAAGATAAGACAACAAAGGTAAAAAAAAAAAAAATTTGAGCAGAGACGAAAATGGAATGTGTGGAATGGCAAGTTTCTAGGTGTCTCTTTTTTTTTTTTTGGCAGGGATTTCTGTTATTTCAGAGGGATAGTAACTTTAAAACAAGTGCACAGATGCCCTTATATATGTGTATGGGCACGTGAGCAGACATAGACTGAAATTTTAAACCATGCGTGCAGTTGCATGCACAGGATTTAAAATATGCCTACTGCGCATATATGTGCTCCTAATTTTAAGCCTTTACTCGAGCAAACGTACTTCACGTATCTTCCTTAGGACTTTGTCGGCTTTTAAAACCTGCGCACATGAAGGACATTCCCAGTTTTAACAATTAGTCTATCATTTTGCCCAGTCCGTCTTGAGATCATCCAGACCCCTCTGGTTCTTCAGCCTGTACTCACACCAGTTGACCCAGACCCCTCACCCAGTCATTTTAGGACTAAATAGAGATTTATGAAGACTTACACCTCATCAAGAGCAGAAGTAAACATGCACTGCTAACAGCCCACTGCACAAAAGCCATAGCCCTTATGGTGTCTTCAGCAGCAAGAACAGAGCTCACAAAGGAATCTACTGGGCACATAATGGGTGTGGAAACTCCAAAGTGTAAGATTTCACATTTCCTTTTACCTATTTTAAAGCCCAATGTCAGGAGCTCAATAAAGACACTGCTGTAGAATTAGCACTGTCTTGGATCCCCTAGCAGTGTTAATTTTTTTTAATGACTGGGTATGTACCTACACTAAACGGCTTGCATTCCCTGAGTATAATTTAAACCTGCAATTTACTTGGAGTCATTTCTTCCACTCCTAATTTGTTTTGAAGCGTTTCATAAGAAATGCATTACCTTCAATTCTGTATTATAGCACAGAGGAAAATTTAGATTATGTTTCTGGGGCTGCACAGGTACATACCTCAGATAAGGAAATCATTTATTTACTTGAAAAGTAAAGGATTGGATAGTACCACTGGTTATTGCTTGCCTAGATCTGGCCAGACATTCAGAAACCCAATCTCAAGAAGCAGTGAAAGCTTTTTCACAGCTCATCCATCTTGAGGAAAGAACAATTACTCTTCTCCAAAGTATCAGTGCAATTTCACAAAAAGAAGTTTAACCGTGGGTTGCCCTGTCTTTGTTCAGTGTCTGTTCATACAGTATTTTTGGTTCTAATCTTTTCTTCACTACTGTGAATTTCTCTGGTTCTAACAGAAACAAAAAGATGTTTTTCTTTTATGTTTCTTCTTCCTGAGACTCAGGAGTGAGTCAAGGGCTACCTTTACAGCACCAACCAATCAGGCTTTTATTAAAAATTAAGGAGTTTCTTCTTGTCATTACTCATGATTGATACCCACTATTGCCTTAGAAACAATGTACATGAAGCTTTTCTATTTTCATTCCTTATTACTAGGTGACCTAGAAGAATCAATGTTCTGCTTTGGTTGCTCTTCTTTCAGCTGATGAGGACTGAAAGTGCAGAGGAGGTAAAATAGCAAGTGGAGAAGGATAGGGTCAAATAAAACGTCTATTGAGATGCTAGTTTTTGACCTAAAAGTAGCATTAAATCTACCAATGAAAGGACTGTATATTTCTGGCCATAGAGAGTGATTCAATAAACCTATGAACATAAAGAAGATCATTTTAGAAAAAAAAAGAAAACAAAAGAGCATGACTTCCAAAGACATTTCATAGAAAAGAAAACTCTGGGGTAAAATTATAATAGATAAATAATAATTATAATAAATAAGTACATCAAGACAAATCTGGTAGACAAAATCCTAGAGTGAAGGGATTCTCACATCAGATCTTGATCACTAGAAATTTGTTCCTGGAAGAAATGTTCAGTGATGTCACTTAACCTGTTCTTGTTGGTTATTGTGATGAATGATTGTAGCAGAGTTATATAAAAGGGATTAGATATATTGCTGTAATTCAAGGTGTGAAGGAGAACCACAAGTGGACACGTCCTCAGAGCCAATACAAAGTGGTGCTCAGCATGAGAGTGTGTGATTTTCTGCTGGGAATTTGACTTATAGAATGAATAAAGAGTGGAGATCTCCACAGCTTCTAGGAGGGCAGCTGGCCTGCTTAGTCCAATAGAGCCAGGAATGAGGGATCAGAGAACCAATACTGCACTCCTGGATGATATCTGGTGACAACCTAGGAGGAATATGGATCGCTACAGTTCTGTGGACACTTTTTTCAAAGGAGATGAATTATTCAGTTGGGACTATTACTGAAGAATTCTTTTTTTATTTTTTTTTATTTTTAATTTATTGAATTTTTATAATTTCAAATATATTGAAACCACAATATTATGGGAAAACAGGAAGACAAAAAAAAAAAAAGGAAAGAAAACAATTTCTTGCATTGTATTTCTAGAGGTAAACAATATATAAGATTTTTCTTCCAAATGATAAGAAAATGGGGAGATCCCTAGTATAAGAGGATAATTTAAGGAAAAATACTTCTCAAAAACAAAGTAAATACAGACACATAATGTTTCATGCAGATTAACATTTAGTTAGCCTTCGCTTCTAGATCTTATATAGAGTGTGAGTCTAGGTATAAATGTAATTGATCTACCTCTGTAAATATATTTGTCACCTCTGTAAATAAATTTGTCACTAACACAACTAAAGAATGTTTCCACAAACTACATGTACTAAAAAACCTGAAACCTCTCCTCCATCTACAGGACATTCCAGCAGTCATAATGGGAGACTTCAACCTCCACATCGATGTTATCCCACACTCCCCGAACTGCGAGGCATTGCTTTCATCCCTAAAGGCTATGGGATTCACACAAATCGTTAACAGCCCCACGCACAGGGCTGGTCATACACTAGACCTCGTCTTCATAAACTCAGGTCTCACCCTCCCCTCATCGCCCCACAGCGTTCATATTCCCTGGTCAGACCACCGGATGATCATCACCGATCTTGCTATCAAGGAAAACCCAGCTCCCACCCTCTCCAAAACCACGATCCACTACAGAAAATCCTGCACCTTAGAGGACCTTAGAGCCCAACTCTCAACTGAAATCGCCAACCTGAACTTCTCAGATGCAGACTCAGCCATCGACTCCTGGCACAACATCACAAATAAGGTAGCGGAAAAAATCTGCCCTTTACAAACAAAAGAGCTAGACCCACACACCTTGAACAGAAAACCCTGGTTCACACAGGAACTGAAAAAAATCAAACTAGAACTAAGATGTAAAGAACACGTATGGAGAAAGAGACCCACTACTGATAATCAATCGGAGTACAAAACCCTCATGCACACTTACAGAAATAATATCCTCCGTACAAAAAGAGACTATTATGCCAGTAAAATTCACAACTTCTTCTTCGACGCCAAAGCTTTGTTCTCCTACGTCACAGAACTCACCAAACCTAACGCTCCAGTCATCCTAGATGAACAAGCACACACAAAGTGCACAGAACTAGCAATTTTCTTTGAAAACAAAATCCTCAAACTTATAGCCCCGTTGGCCTCCTCAAATACTGGAGGACCATCACACTGCTCCCCCAGCATAGACCAGAAAACACAACTAATTTCCTTCGAACCTACTACCCCCCTGGAAATTGAATCCATGCTCAAAAAGATGAAACCCTCCACTCATCCTATTGACCACATTCCATCGAAACTATTGCTCTCCATTCCAGAAATTATCTCCAAGCCCCTAGCGAAGATTATCAACTGTTCGCTAACTCAAGGAACCGTACCGGACACACTGAAACTATCCACACTCAAGCCTCTCCTTAAAAAACCCAATCTGAACCCATCTGACCCATCAAATTTTCGCCTGATTGCTAATTTGCCATTTATAGCCAAACTTATGGAGAAAGTAGTAAACAGTCAACTCTCAGAATACCTAGAGGAAAATAAAATTCTAGCTCCAGCACAATTTGGTTTCCGTAAATCCCTCAATACGGAATCCCTTATCATTTCTCTGACAGACAAAATCTACTCAGGCCTCGACAAAAAGACCTCATACCTGCTGGCTCTACTTGATTTATCAGCGGCATTCGACACAGTGAAGCACTCCATTCTTATCAACCGTCTAGCAGACATCGGTATAACGGGAACAGCTCTGGACTGGTTCAAATCATTCCTCGACAACAGAAAGTTCAAGGTTAGAATAAATAACAAAGAATCGCAACCGGTCAAAGCCACTCTTGGGGTCCCTCAAGGATCCTCTTTATCCCCCACTCTATTTAACATCTACCTCCTACCTCTCTGTAGACTCCTCACAAACCTAAAAGTGACGCATTTTATCTACGCCGACGACGTCCAGATCCTGATACCAGTATCACATTCAATAGCCAAAACACTCAACTTCTGGAACACCTGTCTACAATCAATCAATACACTCCTCACCAGCCTCAATTTGGTGCTCAACACCGCAAAAACTGAACTGCTACTCATCACACAGGATGAAAACTCCTCATCAATTCAAACGCTCTCAACCACACATGTAAGAGATCTAGGAGTAACCATTGATAACCGACTGAATTTAAAAAAAATTGTCACTAACATAACTAAAGAATGTTTCCACAACCTACATGTACTAAAAAACCTGAAACCTCTCCTCCATCTACAGGACTTCCGTACGGTTCTCCAAGCTATCCTATATTCGAAAATAGACTATTGCAATTCCATCCTAATCGGCCTTCCAGCAGTCACTACAAAACCACTACAAATGATTCAAAACTCCGCAGCTAGGATTCTGACCAACACCAGCAGATGTGAGCACATCACCCCTATACTAAAGAGCCTACACTGGCTCCCCATTAAGTTCAGAATCCTTTACAAAGTGCTAACTTTTATACACAAATCCATCCACTCACCAACACCACTCGAATTAAACCGCCCTCTCCAAGTCCATACAGCGTCCAGACCCATCAGACAAATACATCTAGGCACCCTCTACGTACTCCTAGCCAAATCTTCAATGAAGAAACGTGCCTTCTCCATAGCTGGTCCCACACACTGGAACAATCTACCATCAGACCTCCGCCTAGAACCATGCCTGCGGACTTTCAAGAAAAAATTGAAAACCTGGCTCTTTACGGAAGCCTTCACGTAAAACCCCATGCCAACCTTAAAGGCCCACACTTAACCAGTGTTTAGGAGAACCAGTACAATCCAGTTTAACCTGTTTCCTTCTTCAGTTCAGTTTCTTTCTAGCATATTTATTATTATAATTACTCTTTGTTCTTGGCTTTGTGTTCAATGTCTATTGATCTCTGAATATTGACTATTGTTCTATATACTATATTTATTATAATAATTAATCATTGTTCTATGCTTGTGTTCAATTTTTTTGTTCTCTGATTAGTGATTATTGTTCTATGTACACCATATTTATGGTAATTCTGGTTATATGTAAACCGAAGCGATATGTACCAGTACATGATCTTCGGTATATAAAAAGTCTTAAATAAATAAATAAATATACTTATCATTATGGTACACTAGAATACAGCGACATGGGTATTTTAAATAAAATTTAGCTCCTCTTGCCACAATTTCACTTTTCATGGTCAGAAAGGCTTTTCTTTTCTCTTGAATTCTTTTAGTGATGTCCAGGAAGACTCTTACTTGAAAACCATAAAATAACTCAGACTGCTTTTTAAATGATCTCTTTAAAACCTCATCTCTATCAGATATTTGAAGAAAAGTCAGAAAAACTGTTGACCATTCTTCAATTCTTGCTTCAAACGACTTCTCTAAGAAATCTGTTAAGTTATCTGAAGAATTATTTTTATCCATCATTTCTTCTTGATGACCACTTTCTTTCCCTTTTCTTCCAGGTGTTATGCTCAGGCTTGTGGACCCTTGGCCGACAAGAGGATGGTATACCTTTTGGAGGATCCGTAGGGTCTCTTGTCGGGTAGCGAGGCAGAACAGGAGGCGGGACCGGCTGACCCTTGGCACTGGAGGCTGAGGCAAGTACAGAGGCGATGAAGAGACGAGATGAGGCGCTGAGTCTTCACCACTGGTGGTCTGCGGTCCCCCCGGGAGGAGCCCATAGGGACCTGACCGCTGGGACTTAGGTGGACCTAGGGAGGTCAGAGCAATGGTGCAAAGGCCAACTGGAGCTTCGCCCTGGAAACCCGCGGTCCCCCCAGGAGGAGCCCGTAGGGACCTGGGCCACTGGGACTTAGGTGGGCCCTTGGAGACGGAGTCTTGGAGGAGTCCTAGGTCGAGTGCCAGAGGGTCGTCGCTCACCAGTCCAAGGTCGTGCACCAGGGAATCGCCACTTGCCAATCCGAAGTCAGGAACCTGAGAATCACTGTAAGCCAATCCGAAGTCAGGAACCAGGAACACCAACACGCAACAGGAGCAAGAAGCAGGAACTCACCGAGGCAAGCAGACTCAAACAACACTTGCAAGAGACGTTGCCAAGTCGAGGAATTAGAGGAAGCCTCCCTATATACTTCCTCTGCTCTGGATCATTGGAAGCAGGTGAGTCTAGTTAAAGGGACCAGGTCCCTTTAAATGCAAATGAGTTGACGGCGGCCATCTTGGATCCCATGGCGGCGGCCATCTTGGATTCTCCCGGAAGTGAGACGCTGAGCCCCCGGGATGCTAGGAGGGTTCCCGGCGAGTGGGTACCCGCGGGCCCACTCCAACCTGCAGGAACGACTGCCCTGGGTCTGGGCTTCCTTCGGGCTGTTTGCCGTGGCAGGTCGCCGTCGCGGTCAGGTAGGGGGGGCATGCCTGCGGGCGGCCGCGGGCGCGAAACACAACACCAGGTATATAGTACAGCCTCAGTATTTTAGGTACTGTTGTTTCTGAATACGCCAAGATATTGATGAAATAACTTTTAATTAAGTCCTTTAATGTCATCCATTTAGTTTTTGGGAACTTCAAAATTCTTAAGTTATTTCTCCATATTTAATTTTCCAAATAATCAATCTTCCCAGTAACATAAGATTCAGATTTTATAAGGTTAACCTGTACCTCTTTTATATCTTTAATATCTTTCTCCACCATTACCAAGGAATTTTCGATCATAAGAACATTAGAACATAAGAAAATGCCATACTGGGTCAGACCAAGGGTCCATGAAGCCCAGCATCCTGTTTCCAACAGTGGCCAATGCAGGCCATAAGAACCTGGCAAGTACCCAAAAACTAAGTCTATTCCATGTTACCATTGCTAATGGCAGTGGCTATTCTTTAAGTGAACTTAATAGCAGGTAATGGACATCTCCTCCAAGAACTTATCCAATCCTTTTTTAAACACAGCTATAATAACCACATCCTCTGGCAACAAATTCCAGAGTTTAATTGTGCGTTGAGTAAAAAAGAACTTTCTCCGATTAGTTTTAAATGTGCCCCATGCTAACTTCATGGAGTGCCCCCTAGTCTTTCTACTATCCGAAAGAGTAAATAACCGATTCACATCTACCCGTTCTAGACCTCTCATGATTTTAAACACCTCTATCATATCCCCCCTCAGTCGTCTGTTCTCCAAGCTGAAAAGTCCTCACCTCTTTAGTCTTTCCTCATAGGGGAGTTGTTCCATTCCCCTTATCATTTTGGTAGCCCTTCTCTGTACCTTCTCCATCGCAATTATATCTTTTTTGAGATGTGGCGACCAGAATTGTACACAGTATTCAAGGTGTGGTCTCACCATGGAGCGATACAGAGGCATTATGACATTTTCCGTTTTATTCACCATTCCCTTTCTAATAATTCCCAACATTCTGTTTGCTTTTTTGACTGCCGCAGCACACTGTATCGACGTTTTCAATCTGTTATCCACTATGACACCTAGATCTCTTTCTTGGGTTGTAGCACCTAATATGGAACCCAACATTGTGTAATTATAACATGGGTTATTTTTCCTTATATGCATCACCTTGCACTTATCCACATTAAATGTCATCTGCCATTTGGATGCCCAATTTTCCAGTCTCACAAGGTCTTCCTGCAATTTATCACAATCTGCTTGTGATTTAACTACTCTGAACAATTTTGTCTCATCTGAAAATTTGATTATCTCACTTGTCGTATTTCTTTCCAGATCATTTATAAATATATTGAAAAGTAAGGGTCCCAATACAGATCCCTGAGGCACTCCACTGTACACTCCCTTCCACTGAGAAAATTGCTCATTTAATTCTACTCTCTGTTTCCTGTCTTTTAGCCAGTTTGCAATCCACGAAAGGACATCGCCACCTATCCCATGACATTTTACTTTTCCTAGAAGCCTCTCATTAGGAACTTTGTCAAACGCCTTCTGAAAATACAAGTATACTACATCTACTGATTCACCTTTATCCACATGTTTATTAACTCCTTCAAAAAAGTGAAGCAGATTTGTGAGGCAAGACTTGCCCTGGGTAAAGCCTTGCTGACTTTGTTCCATTAAACCATGTCTTTCTATATTTTCTGTGATTTTGATGTTTAGAACACTTTCCACTATTTTTCCTGGCACTGAAGTCAGGCTAACCGGTCTGTAGTTTCCCGGATCGCCCCTGGAGCCCTTTTTAAATAATGGGGTTACATTTTCTATCCTCCAGTCTTCAGGTACAATGGATGATTTTAATGATAAGTTACAAATTTTTACTAATAGGTCTGAAATTTCATTTTTTATTCCTTCAGAACTCTGGGGTGTATACCATCCGGTCCAGGTGATTTACTACTCTTCAGTTTGTCAATCAGGCCTACCACATCTTCTAGGTTCACCGTGATTTGATTCAGTCCATCTGAATCATTACCCATGAAAACCTTCTCCATTACGGGTACCTCCCTAACATCCTCTTCAGTAAACACCAAAGCAAAGAAATCATTTAATCTTTCCGCGATGGCCTTATCTTCTCTAAGTGCCCCTTTAAACCCTCGATCATCTATCGGTCTAACTGACTCCCTCACAGGCTTTCTGCTTCGGGTATATTTAAAAATGTTTTTACTGTGAGTTTTTGCCTCTACAGCCAACTTCTTTTCAAATTCTCTCTTAGCCTGTCTTATCAATGTCTTACATTTAACTTGGCAATGTTTATGCTTTATCCTATTTTCTTCTGTTGGATCCTTCTTCCAATTTTTGAATGAAGAACTTTTGGCTAAAATAGCTTCTTTCACCTCCCCTTTTAACCATGCCGATAATCGTTTTGCCTTCTTTCCACCTTTCTTAATGTGTGGAATACATCTGGACTGTGCTTCTAGAATGGTATTTTTTAAAATGACCACGCCTCTTCGACATTTTTTACTTTTGTAGCTGCTCCTTTCAGTTTTTTCTAACAATTTTTCTCATTTTATCAAAGTTTCCCTTTTGAAAGTTTAGCACAAGAGCCTTGGATTTGCACACTGTTCCTTTTCCAGTCATTAAATCAAATTTGATCATATTATGATCACTATTGCCAAGCGGCCCCACCACCGTTACCTCTCTCACCAAGTCCTGTGCTCCACTGAGAATTAGATCTAAAATTGCTCCCTCTCTCATCAGTTCCTGAACCAATTGCTCCATAAAGCTATCATTTATTCCATCCAGGAACGTTATCTCTCTAGCGTGACCCGATGATACATTTACCCAGTCTATATTGGGGTAATTGAAGTCTGTGTTACACTACTTACTCAAGAGAGTCAGTGGTTAACCACAATATAGAATCAAATATACAGAAATGTGGAACCCAAACAAACATTTAACAATTATTTAGCCTATGAAGGTGTCAGCAAGCCTTGACGTTATGTGTCACTTTTCACTCAGACACTAACCGGTCTTATCGATCATTCACCTTCCTCATTTTATTTAATGCAAACAATTTTTTTTTTCTTCCTTTTTTCTTTTTCTATATTTAAAAAAAACTGTCCTCCGTTTATATCAACAAGAATGACTCATTCAAAAATGGTTGCCAGCATTGCCCTACACTGGCCGGTGTTTCGCTGGGTTAGCTTCTTCAGGGGCGAGTAATAATCTTTATAATAAGAGCCATATATCTTTTTCAACGGGACCAGACGTCTCAACCATCTCGCAAAAACTCCTCCGTTCGTTGCTTTTGCGAGACGGTTGAGACGTCTGGTCCCGTTGAAAAAGATATATGGCTCTTATTATAAAGATTATTACTCGCCCCTGAAGAAGCTAACCCAGCGAAACACCGGCCAGTGTAGGGCAATGCTGGCAACCATTTTTGAATGAGTCATTCTTGTTGATATAAACGGAGGACAGTTTTTTTTAAATATAGAAAAAGAAAAAAGAAAGAAAAAAAAATTGTTTGCATTAAATAAAATGAGGAAGGTGAATGATCGATAAGACCGGTTAGTGTCTGAGTGAAAAGTGACACATAACGTCAAGGCTTGCTGACACCTTCATAGGCTAAATAATTGTTAAATGTTTGTTTGGGTTCCACATTTCTGTATATTTGGTAATTGAAGTCTCCCATTATTACTGCACTACCAATTTGGTTAGCTTCCCTAATTTCTCTTAGCTTTTCACTGTCCGTCTCACCATCTTGACTAGGTGGACTGTGGGATACCCCTATCACTATAGTCTTCCCCAACACACAAGGGATTTCTACCCATAAAGATTCAATTTTGTATTTAGTCTCATGCAGGATGTTTATCCTGTTGGACTCTATGCCATCCCGGACATAAAGTGCTACACCTCCTCCCGAGTGCTCCTCTCTGTCATTGCGATATAATTTGTACCCCGGTATAGCACTGTCCCATTGGTTATCCTCTTTCCACCATGTCTCTGAGATGCCAATTAAGTCTATGTCATCATTTACTGGTATACATTCTAATTCTCCCATCTTACTTCTTAGACTTTTGGCATTAGCATACAAACATTTCAAAGTTTGTTTTTTGTTTATATTTTCATTCAGCTTTTTAATTGATAGGGATAAGTTAGAATTTTTTAGCTCAGGTGAGTTTTTAGTTACAGGCATTTGGTCTACTTTTCTAATTATTGGAACCTCACTGTTGGGATGCCCTAATTCTAATGCATCATTAGTATCCTTTAAAGATACCTCTCTCCGAACCATGTGCTGCTGAGCGACTGTCGGCTTTCCCCTTTGTTCTAGTTTAAAAGCTGCTCTATCTCCTTTTTAAAGGTTAGCGCCAGCAGTCTGGTTCCACCCTGGTTAAGGTGGAGCCCATCCCTTTGGAAGAGACTCCCCCTTCCCCAAAAGGTTCCCCAGTTCTTAACAAAACTGAATCCCTCTTCCTTGCAGCATCGTCTCATCCACGCATTGAGACTCCGGAGCTCTGCCTGCCTCTGGTGACCTGCGCATGGAACAGGGAGCATTTCAGAGAATGCTACCCTGGAGGTTCTGGATTTAAGCTTTCTACCTAAGAGCCTAAATTTGGCTTCCAGAACCTCCCTCCCATATTTTCCTATGTCGTTGGTGCCCACATGTACCATGACAGCTGGCTCCTCCCCAGCACTGTCTAAAATCCTATCTAGGTGACGCGTGAGGTCCACCACCTTCGCACCAGGTAGGCATGTTACCAGGCGATCCTCACGCCCACCAGCCACCCAGCTATCTACATTCCTAATAATCGAATCACCAACTATGACGGCCGACCTAACCCTTCCCTCCTGGACAGTAGGCCTTGGGGAGATATCCTCAGTGTGAAAGGATAATGCATCACCTGGAGAGCAGTTCCTTGCTACAGGATACTTTCCTGCTACACCTGGTTGGTGCTCTCCCATCATGAGACCTTCTTCCTCCAAGGCAGCACCAGGGCTGCCATTCTGAAGTTGGGACTTGACTACTATGTCCCTGAAGGTCTCATCTATATACCTCTCTGTCTGCCTCAGCTCCTCCAGGTCTGCCACTCTAGCCTCCAGAGATCGGACTCATTCTCTAAGAGCCAGGAGCTCTTTGCATCGCATGCACATGTACATCTTCTCACCGGTGGGAAAAAAATCATACATGTGACACTCGATGCAAAAGATTGGGAAGCCCCCCTCTTGCTGCTGGACTGCTGCCTTCATCTCAATTTTGATCAGTTCCTAGTTAAGTTTTAGGTTGCTATGGGAGTAGGAATGTGTCTATCTTCCTTTAAATGTATTAGTGTATTCACTATGTCTGGTAGTGGCCTACCGGGGTCTGATCGAATTCTCAATAAAGTTTTGGTTGATTTTTTTTTTTTTTGGTGAAAGTGGCACCTGCCTATAAATTAAGGGATGAGCTAGAGGTGAGTGGGCGAGGGGTGGGAGGGTTGGGAAATACAAACAGTCTAACTTCAGTTAGTCAGCCTGAGTGACTCACTGCTCCCTTGATGAACAAATGTTGGTCCCTATTCAAACCCAATCACACTAACTCAACACCTTTCCAAGGTGAGTAACTGAGCTGAACTATTCAACTTTTTTACTTTGGTATACACTGCTCCTAGCTTATTTCTAGCTTCAGGCTACTTTTTGGGTTTTTTTTTTTTTTCAATACAAGCACTCAGTTAGTATTAAATAGAAACACTCATAAGAACATAAGAAATTGCCATGCTGGGTCAGACCAAGGGTCCATCAAGCCCAGCATCCTGTTTCCAACAGAGGCCAAAACCAGGCCACAAGAACCTGGCAATTACCCAAACACTAAGAAGATCCCATGCTACTGATGCAATTAATAGCAGTGGCTATTCCCTAAGTAAAATTGATTAATAGCCATTAATGGACTTCTCCTCCAAGAACTTATGCAAACCTTTTTTGAACCCAGCTACACTAACTGCACTAACCACATCCTCTGGCAACAAATTCCAGAGCTTTATTGTGCGTTGAGTGAAAAAGAATTTTCTCCGATTAGTCTTAAATGTGCTACTTGCTAACTTCATGGAATGCCCCCTAGTCCTTCTATTATTCGAAAGTGAAAATAACCGAGTCACATCTACTCGTTCAAGACCTCTCATGATCTTAAAGACCTCTATCATATCCCCCCTCGGCCGTCTCTTTTCCAAGCTGAACAGCCCTAATCTCTTCAGCCTTTCCTCATAGGGAAGCTGTTCCATCCCCTTTATCATGTTGGTTGCCCTTCTCTGTACCTTCTCCATCGCAACTATATCTTTTTGGAGATGCGGCGACCAGAATTGTAGACAGTATTCAAGTGTGGTCTCACCATGGAGCGATATAGAGGCATTATGACATTTTCCGTTCTATTAACCATTCCCTTCCTAATAATTCCTAACATTCTATTTGCTTTTTTGACTGCTGCAGCACACTGAGCTGATGATTTTAAAGTATTATCCACTATGATGCCTAGATCTTTTTCCTGGGTGGTAGCTCCTAATATGGAACCTAACATCGTGTAACTACAGAAACGGTTATTTTTCCCTATATGCAACACCTTGCACTTGTCCACATTAAATTTTATCTGCCCTCAACTCTTTAAAATTTCATCTGCCACTCAACTCTTTAAAAGTCTGGAGAACACTCAGTTCTGCAGACTTTTAAAAATAAACACACTACCTACTGCTACCTTATTGACTGACTAAAAATACAAACAGTCTAACTTGTTTATTCACTGCCTTCCTACTGCTACCTTATTGACTGACTAAAAATACAAACAGTCTAACTTGTTTATTCACTGCCTACCTACTGCTACCTTATTGACTGACTATTTAAAAATGCAAACAGTCTAACTTGTTTATTCACTGCCTTTCTGACTATTAAAGGCACAAACACACTAAATAATATTCCCAAAATAGTGTGTCTGTGTATGTGTGTGTAGTTTTCCACAATCACATATATTGGTACAGAGGTGTTCATTCACTAATAAAGAAATAATTATTTTAATTGAAATCCCTAGTAGGCAGTGTCATTAAATCCATGATGTCAGGGAAAGGTAGAAGAGTGATTGGGATTGGCAGAGGAGGCACTTCAAAAGGCATTTCCAGTTCCCCATTAAAGTTAAAAAGGGAGCTGTTCCATGTAAAATCTCTGAAGGGGCAGGCAGTTCCATCCGGAAAAAACTGAAATTTAAAGGGTTAGGTCAGCCGTCATAGTTGGTGATTCGATTATTAAGAATGTAGACAGGTGGGTGGCTGGTGGGAGTGAGGATCGCCTGGTAACTGTTTAAAAGGCCCAATGCAAAGTTAAAAGTGTTTAAAAGAACAACTCTGATTCTACTTTTCGTTATTATCCTTTAATGTAAATCATATACTGTGTATAAACAAACAGAGAGCGATACATACGGGAAGCAAAAAATATACTTACATTATAGTAAAGAGCACAGCGCTGGCTCTGGAACAGCCCCCTTGCTTAGAGCCCTACTGCTTATATAGGTTAAACTAGCAAAGTCAGCAAGCCATCTGGTTTCTGCTTGCATGTTTCACACCACAAACTTTATTGCTTTGTCTGCTTTGTCTCCCCCTTATCTTCTCTCCCTTCGCATTCCTTCCCACAGATTATCTGCTTCGTACCCTTCAGTGCCGTCTCCTGCTTCATCCTGTGTCTCACTTTGCAGACTCTGCTTGGCAGCAAGTTTCGCTGATAGTGAATATTGTAAGGTGATTCATTCAGTAGAACTACCGAGTAAGGAAGTCGCAGACAGTAAGGGTGGAGGAGTGGTGATGCAATGGATATATAGCAGGTTATTAGAAAATAAGGAAGAATGATTTGGTGTCCCATGGTGGGACAAGGTGGTGAAAGCATTGACAGACGCAGAGGTGGAAGAGATTCCTTGCCCTGAGAAAGGTCCACAGTCCGAGAGTGAACTTGAAGAGCTGTGTGCACTGATAGAATTACATTGTGAGAAAACGCAGGATTATGACTACATGATAGAGGGCTGTAAAGTTTGGCGACAGTATTTTAAAGCTTATCATAAAAAGCCCAGTTTTGGCACTAGGGCGGCAAGCCACCAGCTCCCGGTTTTCCTACGATCTGATGCTCAAAATCAGCCTGTAGCTACATACAAACCATATACTCCTACTGATGTTAGTGCAATTGTTCAAAAACTGCCTGCATTCTCCACAAAATTGTTTAAAAGGCCCAATGCAAAGTTAAAAGTGTTTAAAAGAACAACTCTGATTCTACTTTTCGTTATTATCCTTTAATGTAAATCATATACTGTGTATAAACAAACAGAGAGCGATACATACGGGAAGCAAAAAATATACTTACATTATAGTAAAGAGCACAGTGCTGGCTCTGGAACAGCCCCCTTGCTTAGAGCCCTACTGCTTATATAGGTTAAACTAGCAAAGTCAGCAAGCCATCTGGTTTCTGCTTGCATGTTTCACACCACAAATCATGTTGGAGATAGAAGGGCTGAGGAAAGTAAGAGTAGTTAAAAGGGAGGTGTCAAGGAAAGATTCTTCCCCAGATTGTGAAGAACGGCCCTCATCTCTATGCTAATCCCCTGTGTGAAGACTTGAATACCCGTCTGTGAGCCAGGAGAGTCCACCTGGCTCAAGGGAGGATTGCAGACTCTGCTTGGCAGCAAGTTTCGCTGATAGCAAAATAGCAGAAAATACCGGAGACCGTGAATGCCAGGCTCTGGAGAAAAAGTTATAAACCATTCTTGCAGGACTTCATAGATAACAGCAGAATCAACAAAGTGAGACACAGGATGAAGCAGGAGACGGCACTGAAGGGTACGAAGCAGATAATTAGTGGGAAGGAATGCGAAGGGAGAGAAGATAAGAGGGAGACAAAGCAGACAAAGCAATAAAGTTTGTGGTGTGAAACATGCAAGCAGAAACCAGATGGCTTGCTGACTTTGCTAGTTTAACCTATATAAGCAGTAGGGCTCTAAGCAAGGGGGCTGTTCCAGAGCCAGCACTGTGCTCTTTACTATAATGTAAGTATATTTTTTGCTTCCCGTATGTATCGCTCTCTGTTTGTTTATACACAGTATATGATTTACATTAAAGGATAATAACGAAAAGTAGAATCAGAGTTGTTCTTTTAAACACTTTTAACTTTGCATTGGGCCTTTTAAACAATTTTGTGGAGAATGCAGGCAGTTTTTGAACAATTGCACTAACATCAGTAGGAGTATATGGTTTGTATGTAGCTACAGGCTGATTTTGAGCATCAGATCGTAGGAAAACCGGGAGCTGGTGGCTTGCCGCCCTAGTGCCAAAACTGGGCTTTTTATGATAAGCTTTAAAATACTGTCGCCAAACTTTACAGCCCTCTATCATGTAGTCATAATCCTGCGTTTTCTCACAATGTAATTCTATCAGTGCACACAGCTCTTCAAGTTCACTCTCGGACTGTGGACCTTTCTCAGGGCAAGGAATCTCTTCCACCTCTGCGTCTGTCAATGCTTTCACCACCTTGTCCCACCATGGGACACCAAATCGTTCTTCCTTATTTTCTAATAACCTGCTATATATCCATTGTGTCACCACTCCTCCACCCTTACTGTCTGCGACTTCCTTACTCGGTAGTTCTACTGAACGAATCACCTTACAATATTCACTATCAGCGAAACTTGCTGCCAAGCAGAGTCTGCAAAACATACTTACCTGGTGCGAAGGTGGCGTACCTCACGCGTCACCTAGATAGGATTTTAGACAGTGCTGGGGAGGAGCCGGCTGTCATGGTACATGTGGGCACCAACGACATAGGAAAATGTAGGAGGGAGGTTCTGGAAGCCAAATTTAGGCTCTTAGGTAGAAAGCTTAAATCCAGAACCTCCAGGGTAGCATTCTCTGAAATGTTCCCTGTTTCACGCGCAGGTCACCAGAGGCAGGCAGAGCTCCGGAGTCTCAATGCGTGGATGAGACGATGGTGCAAAGAAGAGGGATTCAGTTTTGTTAGGAACTGGGGAACCTTTTGGGGAAGGGGGAGTCTCTTCCAAAGGGATGGGCTCCACCTTAACCAGGGTAGAACCAGACTGCTGGCGCTAACTTTTAAAAAGGAGATAGAGCAGCTTTTAAACTAGAATAAAGGGGAAACCGACAGTCGCTCAGCAGCGCATGGTTCAGAGAGAGGTATCTTCATAGGATACTAATGATGCATTAGAATTAGGGCATCCCGATAGTGAGGTTCCAACTATAAGAAAAGTAGTCCAAGTGCCTGTAAGTAAAAACTCAGCTGAGCTAAAAAATTCCAACTTATCCCTATCAATTAAAAAGCATAATGAAAATACAAACAAAAAACAAACTTTGAAATGTTTGTATGCTAATGCCAGAAGTCTAAGAAGTAAGATCGGAGAATTAGAATGTATAGCAGTGAATGATGACATAGACTTAATTGGCATCTCAGAGACATGGTGGAAGGAGGCCAACCAATGGGACAGTGCTATACCGGGGTACAAATTATATCACAATGACAGAGAGGAGCACCCGGGAGGCACTGTGGCGCTTTATGTCCGGGATGGCATAGAGTCCAACAGAATACACATCCTGCATGAGACTAAATACACAATTGAATCTTTATGGGTAGAAATCCTTTGTGTGTCGGGGAAGACTATAGTGATAGGAGTTTATTACCATCCACCTGGTCAAGATGGTGAGACTGATAGTGAAATACTAAGAGAAATTAGGGAAGCTAACCAAATTGGTAGAGCGGTAATAATGGGAGACTTCAATTACCGCAAACAAATACGTTGTAAATGAAGCTTTTAACTTCCTTTGTGTCAAATCTCACAATGTATGAGTAGGACCATCATAACACCCGCGGTGAACAAGCAATTTAGCCTGTATATTTAACCGCTACAGATCATGTTTAATCATCGGTCCAAATATCTCAAAGTCCTTTTTATTAATAAATCTATTTTTTTCTTTCTTATTCACTTTTTCATAAAATTGATGTGGAACGGTACTTCCCTTATTTTGGTGGCGCTAACGCGCTTCGGAGTTCCTGTCCTGTTGATGTAGCACAGTACTTTCTTTGAATGGCGCTACCGAGCTTCCGAGATCCAGTCCTTTGAAAGGCACTGCCGTGCTTCTAAGGTCCAGTCCAACGTAGTTTCACAGGGCTACTGCTGCTTCAGGGACTGTTGTGGATGTGATACTCCTATAAGATCCAATCAGAAGTCTGATTTATCATTTCCACATACATATGGTCCTTAGTTATTTTCACGCTAAAAATGTTAGATTCAAAAACATTTTATGACACATATTCTTTTAACAAAAAAACGGCATACATCCCCCGGGCATATTTAAAAGACACCCAACTCACCGAACCTTGCCGCCTTTTCCTCTTGATGGCGTCTGAGTGAAGGGACCATGAGACTGGTACTGGTTATATGTAAATTTCCACATTACACTTGTATGTCAGATTTCCCTAATGAGATGGTACTCACATGAAGTGAATCCACTCGATTTCCTTATTAAGCCCACAAGGGGCCACTGTTTGTAATCTGTATATCCACCGTTGTTCACATACAGGTATAATGTGGAAATTTACATATAACCAGTTCCGGTCTCGCGGTCCATTCACTCAGACGCCATCAAGAGGAAAAGACTGTTGATATGCAAGGCTTTTCTCTTCTGTTGGCAAACCATGGAGGCTGAAGGGCCTGCATCAGCACTCCTCACTGAAAGGCCTACATTAGCAGTTTTCGCTGAATCTGCATAAACATCAGCATTTTTCATTGAAGCAACACTTCTCAGTATTTTGTTTAACCTGCTCTGTACAGACACAGAATCTGCTTGTGGTTGCTCTTAGCATTAACAACTTTTACCTTAGACACAGATTGCTTGACATAGAAACCGGCACAGCATGAGAGATTGTAGCCATAGCAATGTAGGCATGCACACAGACAACATGTACCAGCCCGTAGGACGTATTAACCAATCATATACTGTATAGTAGATGCTGTGGAATTCTGTAACTCGATATAATAAAAACAACATCCTCAGACAGAGATCGGATGATGGTCAGAGGATGATGGCTCCCTAAGAATCCTGTCTGACGTGCCTCTTCTTTCCCTGCGTCTCCTGCGTCGCTACATCTGGTGACCCCAAGCCGTGAAAGACTCATACTCACTCGAGCTGGAAAAGCTTAGGTGCATTTCTTCAGTAAACTCTCTCCACAGTTGTAAGTATTTTTTCAGCGAGTTTGCTCCCACATTCGTAAGTATGGGGGGACAACAGTCAGCTCAGCAGAAAGTTCATGCACAAGAGCTGGCGCAAATAGTAAGAAATAATTTCTTGATTAACAAAGGAGAGGCTATTAATGTCAGACTAGGAGATATAAAAAATCTGTTGAAAGAAATAAACAACAGATGTCCTTGGTATCCAGAAGCTGGTTCTTTTGAGATCCGGGAATGGGTTCACTTAGGGAATGCTTTGCACACATCCCCGCGTGCCTCACTACAACATCTCTTACTTTGGCAAAAATGCACAGAAGCCATAGAATATCTGGGGCCACACACTCACAAGACACCGCCCCACCTGAGGCTCCGGTGGCATCCTCAGAAAAATCCCAGCACATCAAAGAGCCTGAAATCCAAGAAACTAACTTTCCTCCGGCTCCCCCACCAGCCCCCTCACCACAGACTACCTCCCTGTACCCCAGCTGCCATTGCCTGTGACAGTCGTTGATTCTGCATCACCGACTTGTCCAGATAAGATTCCATCTCAAAACACCGCTCCCAGTAATGATTTATGTGGTGCGGTCTGCATGGTGTTTCAACAAGAACAGGTGAAAGAAAATCTCACAGGAGAGGAATTATTAGAGGGGCTTCAAGCATTTTCCATCACGGAGGTACCTCATGCCGAGGGTGAGATTCGGTATCAGTGGTCAGCACTGCCTTACACTATTTTAACAGAAACAGACATTCATTCCACCTATTCTCGTGGGCTGTTAGAGGGAATTGCGAAAGGCTATAAATTAATTCCCCAAGATTGGAAAGATCTGGCACAAATCCCTGATCAACTTTACAGGGTGGGACAATTTGCAACGCTGAAACAGCCAGCAGTGGGGACTAGGGATGTGAATCGTTTTAGGACGATTAAAATTATCGTCCGATAATTTTAATATCGTCTTAAACCGTTATGGAACACAATACAATAGAGATTCTAACGATTTATCGTTATAAATCGTTAGAATCATGAGCCGGCACACTAAAACCCCCTAAAACCCACCCCCGACCCTTTAAATTAAATCCCCCACCCTCCCGAACCCCCCCCAAATGAGTTAAATAACCTGCGGGTCCAGCGGCGGTCCGGAACGGCAGCGGTCCAGAACGGGCTCCTGCTCCTGAATCTTGTTGTCTTCAGCTGGCGCCATTTTCCAAAATGGCGCCGAAAAATGGTGGCGGCCATAGACGAACACGATTGGACGGCAGGAGGTCCTTCCGGACCCCCGCTGGACTTTTGGCAAGTCTCGTGGGGGTCAGGAGGCCCCCCACAAGCTGGCCAAAAGTTCCTGGAGGTCCAGCGGGGGTCAGGGAGCGATTTCCCGCCGCGAATCGTTTTCGTACGGAAAATGGTGCCGGCAGGAGATCGACTGCAGGAGGTTGTTCAGCGAGGCGCCGGAACCCTCGCTGAACGACCTCCTGCAGTCGATCTCCTGCCGGCGCCATTTTCCGTACGAAAACGATTCGCGGCGGGAAATCGCTCCCTGACCCCCGCTGGACCTCCAGGAACTTTTGGCCAGCTTGTGGGGGGCCTCCTGACCCCCACGAGACTTGCCAAAAGTCCAGCGGGGGTCCGGAAGGACCTCCTGCCGTCCAATCGTGTTCGTCTATGGCCGCCGCCATTTTTCGGCGCCATTTTGGAAAATGGTGCCGGCTGAAGACAACAAGATTCAGGAGCAGGAGCCCGTTCCGGACCGCTGCCGTTCCGGACCGCCGCTGGACCCGCAGGTTATTTAACTCATTTGGGGGGGGTTCGGGAGGGTGGGGGATTTAATTTAAAGGGTCGGGGTGGGTTTTAGGGGGTTTTAATGTGCCGGTTTTGCGATTTTTAGATTTTTAGATTTTTCACGATTTTTCACGATTTTTCACGATATTTTACCCCCCCAAACGGCAACAATACGATTCCCTCCCCCTCCCAGCCGAAATCGATCGTTAAGACGATCGAGGACACGATTCACATCCCTAGTGGGGACGCCTTCTGCTGCAGCATTTTCAGTGCTCCATCACTGTGTCACTAAAGCCTTTAAGCAGGTTCCTGATTCAGGTACAGCCACAAAATCATTTACAATGACTCATCAGGCAGCTACAGAATCCTACATACAGTTTATAGAACGGCTGCAAAAAGCTATTCAGTGTCAGGTAGATAGCCCAGAGGCGAGCGCTGAACTCCTAAAGAAATTAGCCTTTGAAAACACAAATGCAGATTGTAGGAAAACTCTGCAATCCACAGTCAGGGAAACTAGATTCCGGGCCAGGGACATTACCCCACCCTTAGGAATGTCATTATCTCAGCAACAGGAAAAAAAACTAGAAGTAGAGCAGAAAGTAACTCCCAGGAAAACTATCTTTCCTGAAATTCTTTTTCTGACTTTTTCTTTGCTTTACTATCATAAAGAGTATTATTGAGAAGTATAAAGACTGCGAGTATTTTCTATAGTAAATTAAGATTAACTGCCGGCCTTCTTTGAATTCTTTGTAAGCATACAGTCCACAGATAATGATTTGAACTCCCTGCAAAAAGCAGGTAATGATTCCTTTGAAATCTCAGAGTATCGCAGTGCTCTGAAAATGAATATAATATTTTCAAGTTGATAATGCAGTTTATTAGTCCCTAAATTTCAAGTGTGTTACAGCATTTTAAAGCTAGTTTGATAATGTTTAACATCCCAAGAACGGCTTTCATATTAATTTGTGAAGTATTTCTGCATGAATGAATTGTGTGGACGGAACGGAATGTATTTACAAGCTGGTATGAGAACTGAAGTTTTTCCAGCTTCAGTTCTACAACAATTGCAGCAGTTTATTCAGCATACAGAGACAGGAAAATCTCTAACATACTATTTGCATTATTTTATAATAACACATGAAAACATAAGATGACTACAGGATCAGATTCCCAAGCGGCCATATCAGTCCTACGCTCCAGTCCTCGGACTCAGAATTTAACCCTTGCATAAGCTATAGCACAAGGAAGCCTGTTTCTCTTATAGAAGTAAAAGATTTTCTTTTTCAAATTGTCCAGCATACTTAATGAATGTTTAATCAGAAGTGATACTAATTTGTTTGCCATGTTTAGATTTAATTTCTGAGAATTTTTTTTTTGGAACAAAGAGAATATTTGGCAGAGTTTTGCAATGAAATAATTTCTTTTTACTTTTTCTACTTTCTTCCTATCCTATCTTGTTTAGTCTCACTGTTTTGCTTTCTGCCCTGTACTATGACATTGTAAGAACAATTAGATTTAATTTCAGGCATTGTTTGATATTGAAAAAGTACTCACTAGTGTTTAGAACTTGAAAATGCTAAATCAGTTAAAGGGTTAACAGCAGAAGATCAGAGAGAAGAGGGGGGTTGAATTACTGTGGGTGAATGCTGAGAGCTTTCTCTAGTCAGCTGAAGAAAAAAAAAAGTTTTGTTTTGTTTAAACACAGCAGGCAGTTTATGTAGGTTTAAAACATGAAGCAAATGTAATGTTTGCATTACTGATGCAATTCAATAATTGAGATACTTATTTTATATGCATGTGTAATCTGTCCTTTAATTTTTTCTCTCTCATTTCTCTTTTGCAGAATGATTGTTGGCTTTCAGCTTGCATTGCAAGTGTACATAATTTGCATTTTTACTGCAATATTAATTTTAGGACAGAGTAGGTTAAGATAGAATCTGTTTCCAAGAGATCAGCAAATCCTTGCTAGTTTCTGGTTAAAACTATCTAGTTATGTTATAATTTGCTGGTACATTTTTTTATAAGGATTTGTAGATTAAGTAAGTTAATGTTATACGGTACCAATTTTTAAGTTTCTCTCCCTAATTTCTGTTATCTGTTATCTGATCAGCAAGCGCATGCGATATTTCTTTCTCATAACACATACTTAATACCTTTTCTTCCTGAATTATCTCCTGCTCCAAACCTCTTTTGCCCTCAACCTTCAATGCTGAACTTTTATACTTTCAAACTTCTTTAATACTGAGCTGAGGTTACTGAAAGTTAAAAGCAGTATTAAGTATTAGGTGTTTTTTTTTTCTTTTCAAAGGTTCTCCCTTCATCTTACGGGAGGCAGTTAAGAGTTAACAACAAGAAAGAAAGAGTGAGAGCGGGGAGGGGGGGGGGGCTAGTGTGGGCAGAACAGCTTTCTCAAGCAAAACATTAGGTTTTGTTTGGTTTAAACAGAGGAGAGAACTCGATTCAATGAATTAATCCTTTAAATTTAGAAACAGATTCCTCAAGAAAAAGATATTGAGAATAATATAGCCATAATTTAGCAAGAAAGTTTAATTTTGATTACAGTGAATAAAAAATCTGTGTCTTGCCAGTATAGGAAGTGCGGAGTTGAAAAGGTTTTTTTTAAAAAGAAGTTTTGTTTAAATAGAGCGTTGTTATTGGAAATTGTTTAAAAGGTGTATGTATGTGAATAAGACAGAGTTGTGAATGGTAATTATGGGAGCAAAGACAGAAGAATTGAGATTGTTTTGATAGTACAGAGAGACATTGAAAAAAGTTATGATTCCTATTCTTTGACAAGCAATCACTGTTAGGGGTTGCTACATTTAATGCAACCCCTCCCCCAAGCTTTTTTTCCCTACAAATCCAAATTGATTTTATTAAATTGTATAGTAGACTTAATTCTAATTTTTTCCTGTGTGCCAGATTTTAATATTTTCCAGATTGACAGCCTTCCCGCCATGAGAGATGTGAAGATGAACACTTTGCAGCTTATTTTCTTTTTCATTTTAAACAGAATTCTGATTTTTGTTTTCTACTGGATCGATCCAAAAATGTTTTTTTCACATTTTCAAAAATTTTTTAAACATTTTTCAAATATTTTTTTCACACATTTTTTGATTTTTGATCTTTGATCTAATTTTATTTCTGATACATCTTGATATGAATTCTGAGCTCCAATTATGTGTTATCTGTTGTCTGTTTGATGTTAAGAAGATGAATATTTGTAGGATGGATGAATATGTGTCAGTCTTGTGTAACATATGTTTAATGTAATGTCTGAAATACTTGTTGTTTGTGGTTCAACCTACTGCAATTGACTTTTTCTTCACATGATTAATTTGAATTTATGCTATTTTACTATATTAGGAACTCATTCCACATTTAGGCCTCGATGAATGAAAAATTGATACACCTTGCTGAAAGATTGACTACAACATTTTTCCAAATATTTTCCAACCACATTTTGACTTATTTTTTTTGCTCAAAAATATGTGTTCATTGTTTGCCTTCTGTCTTTTGTGCTATGTGTATGTCCTGACACTTGAATATGCCGTGAGTGAAATATATGTTTTTTATGTAATTGTCTATACACTTAAGTCATTTCTTCATTGTTTTTAATAATAAAGTGGGAAAACATTATATAAGATTAGTATAGTAGAGTTATAGCCATGATGAAATCTTCTCATTAATTAATGTGAATTTGACTGAATACACCATTGATTTTCAGAAATCATCCCTTCAAGCCTTTTCCATGCCTTTGCCAAAGAGGACATCCTGCAGCCATCATTAGGAACTGCACTGTTGATACTTTTTGCCTAAATTTCTCTTTGCGTTTGTTTTGCTCTAGATGTGTTTCCGTTGCTTAGATGAGAACCTGTTATCATTCTGACACTACAATCAGCCCTCCAAAGGTTGCACGACCAACTTTACATTGCTCACATTAGGATCCACTTACATGCTAATGAAATCTGGCAAATGGATGTTACTCACTATTCTCCTTTTGCCCCTTGGAAATTTGTACATGTAACCATTGACACTTTTTCACAATTTCTATGGGCCACCCCCCAAAAAAAGGGAAGGCCACCAAGCATGTTATTAATCACTGTATAAGAACCTTTTCGGTCATGGGATTGCCTTCTGTTTTAAAAACTGATAATGGCTCTGCTCATAGCAGCCATTCCTTCACTGATTTTTGTCAACATTGGAACATCAAACACATATTTGGCATCCCTTACCACTCCACTCACTGACAAGCTATCATGGAGTGAGCCAACCTTTCTCTTAAGACAGCCTTTGACAAACACAAACTAACAGCAGGAATTGCCCCTAGTACTGTTTACCTTAAATCATTTAAACATATCTTATTCCAATCAGGCCACAGCTGTGGACAATCATTTTGGGAACAGGATTAGCAATCCATAACCATTAGTTTTGTATAGAATGTTATCTGTTTAGCATGACCCTGTCATTACCATGGGGAAGAGGATATGCTACTGTGCTTTCTCCCTCAGGTCCAGTCTGGGTTCCTTTAGCCGTAGAGAGATGGCGTAGCACCAGGGACTGTAGAATCCAATTTCAAACTTCTCCCTGAGTCTTCACAACCCCCGATCCACACAGCTCCTGGAACAGCAGGGACTTGAGAAAACTCCAGAGAACTTTTTGCTTGCTACATTTACTTGCTTGAATGCCAATTCATTGACAATTGTGATGTGCATCTTCTTATTCTGCATTCTCCCTCCTGCCATGGCAATATCTGAACAAGAACTATGACAATCCAATATGTACATTACCGATGCACAGACTTTATCACAACTATTGAACCAAACAGATTGCTGGGTTTGCATGCACATGCCAACCCATTCCAGAGAAGGACTATTGATGCATGCAGTTCCATTTAACCTATCAGGATGGACTACTTACCCGTGGACTTACAAAACGGTCTTTATAAATTCACCAGTCAATTACACAGTAATGCATTTGGATAGTAGGGTACAAGAGAACGCTGTTTTTTGTTGGGATTATTACTAATGACAGTATCACAGGGCTCAAGATAGGGAAATACCCATATTGCAATCACACATTCATCCTGCATCACAACATGTCCAGAATACACTCCTTCCTTAATGTAACCATTACTGAACACATGCACAATTTCATAACATCTGACTTGGCAGGTCTCAGAAAGACAATTCTCATTGCATTACTTTGTATTGTTGTTTTAAATATTGCTGTTGCTGTATTCATTGCTTACCCAATTTTGCTAACATACTTTTACCTAATTCACTATGTAAGGATTTCCTTTAAATTTAAAAAGAAAAGGAGAGATGTTGATATGCAAGCCTTTTCTCTTCTGTTGGCAAACCACGGAGGCTGAAGGGCCTGCATCAGCACTCCTCACTGAAAGGCCTACATTAGCAGTTTTCGCTGAATCTGCATAAACATCAGCATTTTTTACTGAAGCAACACTTCTCAGTATTTTGTTTATCTCGCTCTGTACAGACACAGAGTCTGCTTGTGGTTGCTCTTAGCATAAACAACTTTTACCTTAGACACAGATCGCTTGACATAGAAACCGGCACAGCATGAGAGATTGTAGCCATAGCAAAATAGGCATGCACACAGACAACATGTACCAGCACGTAGGACGTATTAACCAATCATATACTGTATAGTAGATGCTGTGGAATTCTGTAACTCGATATAATAAAAACAACATCCTCAGACGGAGATCGGATGATGGTCAGAGGATGATGGCTCCCTAAGAATCCTGTCTGACATGCCTCTTCTTTCCCTGCATCTCCTGCGTCGCTACAAAAGACGGCAAGGTTCAGTGAGTTGGGCATCTTTTAAATATGCCTGGGAATGTATGCCGTTTTTTTGTTAAAAGAATATGTGTCATATGTGTCATAAATGTGTCGCAGCAACTCAAAAAAGATGTAATTGCAATGGAGGAGGTACAGAGAAAGGTAACCAAAATGGAAAGGGGAATGGAACAGCTCCCCTATGAGCAAAAACTAAAGATGTTAGAACTTTTCAGCTTGGAGAAGAGACGGCTGAGGAGGGATATGATAGAGGTGTTTAAAATCATGAGAGGTCTAGAACAGGTAGTGAATCAGTTATTTAGTCTTTCAGATGATAGAAAGACTAAGGGACACTCCATGAAGTTAGCATGTGGCACATTTAAAACTAATCGGAGAAAGTTCTTCTTCACTCAATGCACAATTAAACTCTGGAATTTGTTGCCAGAGGATGTGGTTTGTGCAGTTAGTATAGCTGTGTTTAAAAAAAGGATTGGATATGTTCTTGGAGGAGAAGTCCATTACCTGCTATTAATTATGTTGACTTAGAAAATAGCCACTGCTATTACTAGCAATGGTAACATGAAATAGACTTAGTGTTTGGGTCCTTGCCAGGTTCTTATGGCCTGGATGCTGGGCTTGATGGACGCTTGGTCTGACCCAGTATGGCATGCTCTTATGTTCTTATGCACCGCCACCACCTGTTTCTGTCCCTGTTTGTTTGGAGGTGAGAGAAGGGTAGGCTGAGTCATGCAAGACATAAGGGTGAGACCCAAAAGCAGCAGTGTGACAGCAGACTCTAGTTAGTGCTGAAAATGTAGCGCAGCCACTGTTTGCTTCTCATTCTGATGAAGAATCATCTTGTGTGGGATTCTCATCATCAGAATGGAAGAAGTAATGAAGGTTTAGGAGGATTAATGAAATTAAGAAATGAAGAAGGTTTAGGAGGATTAATTATTTCTGTCTTAGCCTCCATGTCAGTGCTGCAGGGGAGAGATGAAACTGATGATGATGAGGAGGAGGAAGAGCTGTCAGTGCAGACACAGAGTGTGACTGATGCCCCTGGCATTGCTTCTCAGGGTGCACCCACTACTTCAACTCCAGTGCCAGCATCCACCCCTAAGGCTATAGAGAAGGGATCTCGAAAGAAATCTGTGATCTGGAGCCACTTTAAAGTGATGGAGGATCCACGTTTTGCTCAGTGTAATTACTGTGCCAGGGCTATTAGCAGAGGCAAGTAAATGGGACATCTAACTAATTTTGGCATGATGTATCATATGCAGAAGCAACACCCAACAGTACTGCCATCTGGGATGGTGGCAATACCAGTCAGGGGACCCCTTTTTCCAGGCAGCGTAAAGAAGTTGAAAAGGAGCAGTGTCATCCCTCAGCCCCTTCTAGCAGTCAGGTGGCAGGCCAGCAGCCCCCTGCCATGTGTCAGAAGTGACAACCCACAATGGAGGAAATGGGGTGGTGCTCGGTAACACTATCCCAGGGAAGAAGGCAGGCAGCCTCAAAAGTTGTAACCAGAAACATTGGGGAAATGATTGCCCTTGATGACCAGCCCTTGTAGGTAGTGGAGAATGTGGGTTTCAAGCATTTGATGAAGGTATTAGTTCCAAATTACAGAGTCCCCTCCAGAACCACATTTAGCAGAAAGGTCATACTCAGCCTGAACAATCAGTGTCACAGTCACATCCAAGCGCTGCTAGCTAAGGCAGCGGGGAGTGTACATTTCACCTGCGATATCTGGACTACCATGAATGCTGCACACTCTTACCTCTCCCTGACAGCACACTGGTGGGACCTGGCTGAGGCAGGGGCAGGCAGCAGCTCTATTAGTGAACAAGTATCAGGGTGGAGGTGGGCTTTACTGCACACCCACCTGACAGATGAGGCTCATACCTCAGCCAATATTCTAGCATGCATCAGACAGATGCAGGGGGCTGGCAGCTACACCAGCAAGACAGAAATCTTCAGGCAGGGTTCTTTGTCACAGACAATGGTGCAAACATGGTAAAGGCAATATGCGACGGGTGCTTTCAGAACATCCGATGTTTTGCACACACTATTCACCTGGTAGTGAAGTCAGCTCTGGGGTTGGAGTCCAGTCACCAAGAGAATGAATACCTGTATACATTAATACACAAGTGCAGGAACATATCAGCGCACTTCTACAGAAGTGTGAAGGCAGGACAGGTTCTCCAACAAAAGCAGACTGATTTGGAGATGCCTCATAAGCATCTCATTCAAGACATTGGCACCCAGTGGAATTCCACCTATATGATGCTGCAGAGGTTAGTGGAGCAGTAGACACTAGAGATATGAATCGGAACCGGAATCTGTTCCGATTCCGGTTCCGATTCACATGTGGGGTTTTTTCCATCGGGCCCGATCACGGTTTTGTTTATCGGCTGCGCCCCAGCCGATAAACAAAAAACCCACCCCGACCATTTAAAGCTAACCCCTTAGCTTCCACCACCCTCGTGACCCCCCCAAAAACTTTTTACAGGTACCTGGTTGTCCAGTGGGGGTCCCAGGAGCGATCTCCCACTCCGGGCCATCCTCCCACTCCCGGGCCGTCGACCGCCACTAATCAAAATGGCGCCGATGGCCCTTTGCCCTTACCATGTGACATGGTATCCGTGCCATTGTCCGGATCCTGTCACATGGTAGGAGCACTGGATGGCCGGCGCCATCTTGTGCTCCTACCATGTGACAGGGGCTGACCAATGGCACTGGTAGCCCCTGTGACATAGTAAGGGCAAAGGCTATCGGCGCCATTTTGAATACTGGCAGCTGACGGTCCGAGTGCAGGAGGTCGCTCCCGGACCCCCGCTGGACTTTTGGCAAAAGCAGCTGGTAAGAAGGACTCTCAGCCCACCCAAGCAAAGGAGACACCAGCACAAATGTCAGTGACATGGTATCTCACAGAGCCCACAGAGGACATGCAGATAGATACGCTAGCATATTAGGCACACAAGTTCACTGTCTGGCCACACCTAGCCAAAGTGGCTCAGCGATATCTGTCATGTCCACCAACCAGTGTGCCCAGTGAACGTGTACTATCATGATATCATGAGCCCTCATTGCTCAAGGCTGGCACCAGAGTTGAAGGAAATGCTAGTGTTTTTGAAAATGAACATGCCCTAGCTTGGGTTTCCAAATTTTCCCTGTGAATGGCAAGATGAATAAAAGCAATTTAAAGCCTTGCAGCAGCTCCAACTGCCTCATATGCTCCAGATAATATCAGCACATGTACCTGACCTCAACCGCTGTGCCTGTCTGTCCAGCACTTACGTCACTACAAGGGCCTGACCTCAAATGCTGTGCCTTAGTTGTGAGTTTAGTTGTGAGCCTTAGTTGTGAGTTTAGTTCTAGTATTTCTAATTTCAGTTTCATGTATTGTGCATCACTTCTTTACAGAATATTATTTTTCCTGCTTTGCAACATTTGGAATGTAAGAACATAAAAATCAGACTTAAGATGTTTGTTTGGAGCTTGCATATTTCATATGCTCAATAGTTTTCATGACCTTCATAATATGGGCCATTTTCCCAAAATCTTTCTTAGGTGCCAACATTAATGTTTCTAGTACTATAGAAAGCTGGTGGTAGTTGCACTCTAGTTCATCCTCTGTGTTCCCATAGTTTACAGAGGCACGGTATAGGGCGCAAAGTCAACATAGGTTGATATTGTAGATTTGGACTTGAGTAGCAGTTTTCTTATTTCTGAGAGCTCTTCAATTTCCTTTGTCATCAGCTGAAGTGCATAAGCAGTTAATAGCTTCTTATTCACTAGATGCCAATGGAACCACCACACTTTCAGGGCAAACCCATTCCAGGGAGCCCTTTCCTGTGCAAAGGAAAGGGAACTCTCCCCGGGTGTAGCCTGTCTCTTAGTACCCACCGACCCATGTTGAACCAGAACCGCTGTTCACATAGAAATCTCCTCCATGTCGATTCACCACACTCTGAATGCTCGTGCTCAACTCATTGTGGTGTTCTTGCCACTATCATGGTTGCTCAGTGTGTTGTACTAGTCTTTCTGCTTGCTATGTTCCCCCTTCATTGTGCTGTAGGATGTTGATGTCACTTATCTTGCCACTTTGCCTGTCATGCTGCCTTCGAGGGTTCATTCAACTGTTATCAGTGCTCTCTTTTGAAGCTGTGGTGTGTTTTTGACACTCTTGCTGCTGCTTTGCACCTCTGTTAAAGCACTCTTGCCACTCCTGGTACCCCTTTGCCCCTTTACAGTGCCTTAGGCTATTCATGCCACTTTGGTGCGACTTTGCCACAGCCTAAGTACCTTGCAGCTCTTTTCTCATTCTGATGATTGCTCACCAGAAGTTTCATCAGAATTGATAAGAAAATCCTAATTCTGCAGCCAAAAATAGGCTGCAAATACTTCCCCCATTGACTTTAATGGGAAGCGAAAAACGAATGAAACTAATAAATGAATTGGTTTTTCCCCCTATGAAACTAATGAAACGTATTTGGGTCCTGATGAAATGAAAAATGAAATGAAATTAATTTTTTCCTTTTCCACATCCCTATTGTATGGTTGCTCAAGGAGTTACATGAGAGGAATGTGGAAGAGTGTGGGGGTGAGAGGAGGAATAGGAACATAAGGACACAAGAATTTCCATACTGGGTCAGACTAAGGGTCGATCAAGCCCAGTATCCTGTTTACAAGTACCTGGCAAATACCCAAACATTAAATAAATCTCAAACTACTATTGCTTATTAATTAATAGCAATTTATGGATTTTTCCGCTAGGAATTTATCCAAAGCTTTTTTAAGCCCAGCTACACTAATTATTGTAACCATATCCTCTGACAATAATTTCCAGAGCTTAACTATGTGCTGAGTGAAAAAGAATATTCTTTGATTTGTTTTAAATGAGTTACTTGCTAACTTAATGGAGTGCCCCCCTGGTCCTTCTATTATCTGAGAGAGTAAATAACCGATTTACATTAACTTTTCAAGTACTTTCATGATTTTGTAGATCTCTGTCATATCCCACATCAGTCGTCTCTTCTCCAAAATGAACAGCCCGAACTTCCTTAGCTGTAACGTATAAAGTAGCCGTTCTATGTTGCGGTCTCCACCGCTTCCCCCCCTATCCGCTCTGCACTGCTCTTACCTACAGTGGTGGAAACGCCACTCCCGCGGCTCTGCCGGCCCTCCAGGGCGTCCGCCATTACCAGCTCATCTCCCTGCCGCCACGCGCGTGCGTGAGGACGCACACTATGGACGCACAGCCGCCGGAAGTCTGGCCCCGCCCGGGTTAACGATGCCACGCCCCAAGCCTGATTTAACCGGCGTTCGGTTACCGTCTCATTGCCTTGCAACGAGGGTCGCTACTGGTTAGTAGTTCTGAGTTGCGCTTCGCTTGTTCCACGTTCCTGACTTGACTTCTGCTAGTTCCTGACTCCGCTTCTGCCTGCCGCCTGCCATTGACTTCAGCCTGTTCCTGACTCCGCTTCTGCCTGCCATTGACCTCAGCCTGTTCCTGATTCCGCTTCTGCTCGCCACCAGCCACCGACTATTGCCCGTGCCTGATTCCGCTCCTGCCTGCTGCCAGCCTGACCTGGGTTCGTCTGCGTTCCTGCTCGCAGGTTGCTTCATCTCACGGCACGCTACAGACTTTGTTCCTGCTCACAGTCAGTTCCAGTTTCTCAGCACGCTACAGACTCCGTTCCTGCTCACAGCTTGCTTCAGCTCATAGCACGCTACAGACTCCGATCCTGCTCACAGTCTGTTCCAGTTCTCAGCACGCTACAGACTCCGTTCCTGCTCACAGCTTGCTTCAGCTCACAGCACGCTACAGACTCTGTTCCTGCTCATAGCTTGCTCCAGTCCACAGCATGCTATAGACTCTGTATCTGCTCACTATCTGCTCCAGCACACGCTGGACCCAACTAGCCCACTGACTACAGCATTTCTATTGGACTACCTTATCATACTCTCTGCCCAGGCCTTCTTCTACTATATAGACTCTCACTGTTCTCCTAAGTCCCAAGGTTCTAGGACCCTATGGGCTCCTCCTGGGGGGTTCCTGGTTCCCGGGTGAAGACCTCTACCTGTGGCTCTGCCTCCCGACCTGCCCTATCATTGGGGTAGTTCGGCCCAAGGGTTCACTCCTGGTCTGCAGCTTCCCAGACTGCAACAGTTCTATGCCACTTTCTCCAGTGCAAATATATCTTTTTTGAGATGCGGCAACCAGAATTGCACACAGTGTTCAAGATGTGGTCTTACCATGGAGCGATACAGAGGCATTATGACATCCATCGTTTTATTTGACATTCCTTTCTTAATAATTCCTAACAATCTGTTTGCTTTTTTGATTGCCACAGCACACTGAGCCAATGACTTGAATGTATTATCCACTATGACACCTAGATATCTTTCCTGGGTGGTAACTCCTAAGAAAGAGCCTAACATTGTGTAACTACAGCATGAGTTATTTTTCACTATGGGCCGGATTTTATAAAATTGCGCGAGGGCATACTTTTGTTCGCTCACCAGGCGCGAACAAAAGTACGCTGGATTTTATAAGATACGCGCGTAGCCGCACGTAGTCGGCGCGCGTTGCCTGTTCCCTCCGAGGCCGCTCCGAAATTGGAGCGGCCTCGGAGGGAACTTTTCTTCACCCTCCCCCCACCTTCCCCTCCCTTCCCCTACCTAACCCACCCCCCCCCCCCCCCCCCCCCGGCCCTATCTAAAAACACCCCCTACCTTTGTTGGCAAAGTTACGCCTGCTTCCAGCAGACGTAACTTTGCGCGCGCCGGGCCGGCTGCCCCCGCTCCGTGTTCTGGTCCGGGGGCTGGTCCAGAGGCCGCGGCCACGCCACCGGAACGCCCCCAGGCTGAAACCATGCTCGCGGCACCGCCCCTGAAATGCCGCGTCACTTGATACACGCCCCTCCATGCAAGCCCCGGGACTTACGTGCGTCCCAGGGCTTGCGTGCGCCGCCAAGCCTATGCAAAATAGGCTCGGCGCGCACAGGGTGGGTTTGGGGTAGGTTTTCAGGGGGTACGCGCGTACCCCTTTGAAAATCTACCCCTATATGAATCACTTCGTACTTGTCTACGTTAAATTTATTCTGCCATTTGGAAGGCCTATCTTCCTATCTCACAAGGTCTTCCTGCAATTTATCACAATCAATTGAGATTTAACTACTGTGCATAGTTTTGTGTCATCTGCAAATCTGATTGTCTTACTCGTCGTACCCCTTTCCAGATCATTTATAAATATATTATAAAGCACTGGTGCAAGTACAGATCCCTGAGGCATTCTACTGTTTACTTTTTTCCACTGTGAAAACAGATCATTTAATCCTGTTCTCTGTTTCCTATCTTTTAACCAGTTTGCCATCCACAAAAGGATATTGCCTCCTATCCCATGACTTTGTCGAACACCTTCTGAAAATCCAAATATACCAGATCTACTGGTTTACCTTTGTCCACATGTTTATTCACCCCTTCAAAAAATGTAGGAGATTTATGAGGCAAGACTTTCCTTGGGTAAATCCATGCTGGCTGTGCCCCATTAAACCATGTCTATCTAAATGTTTTGTAATTTTATTCTTTATAATAGTTTCCAAGATTTTTTCTGATACTGAAGTCAGTCTCACTGGTCTAGTTTCCTGGATCACCCCTGGAGCCCTTTTTAAATATTGGGGTTACATTGGCCATCTTCCAATCTTCAGGTACAACAGATGATTTTAATTATAGCTTACAAATTAATTGAAATAGGTCTGAAATTTCATTTTTTAGTTCTTTCAGAACTTGGGGTGTATGCCATCCGCTCCAGGTGATTTACTACTTTTCAGTTTGTCAATCTGGTCTACCACATCTTCCAGGTTCACCGTGATTTGGTTCAGTTCATTTTATTAATCATCACCCTTGAAAACTGCCTCTGGAACAGGTATCTCTCAAACATCCTCTTCAGTAAACACAGTAGCAAAGAAATCATTTAATCTTTCTGCGATGACCTTATCTTCCATAAGTGCCTCTTTAACCCCTTGATCATCTAATGGTCCAACCAATTCTCTCGCAGGCTTACTGCTTCAGATATATTTTAAAACGTTTTTATTATGATTGTTTGCATCAACGGCAAATTTCTTTTCAAATTCTCTCTTAGCCTGTCTTATCAATGCCTTACATTTAACTTACCAATGTTTATGTTTAATCCTATTTTCTTCTGATGGATTCTTCTTCCAACTTTTGAATGAAGATCTTTTGGCTAAAGTAACCTCTTTCACCTCACTTTTTAGCCATGCTGGCAATTATTTGACCTTCCATCCACCTTTCTAAATGTGAGGAATACATATGGACTGTGCTTCTAGGATGGCATTTTCTTAACAATGTCCAAGCTTGTTGTACACTTTTTATCTTTGTAGCTGTACCTTTCAATTTTTTAAAACAATTTTTCTCATTTTATCAAATTTTCCCTTTGAAAGTTTAGTGCTACAGCCATGGATTTACTTAGGGCCCTCCTTCCAGTCATTAATTCAAATTTGATCATATTATGATCACTATTGCCAAGTGGCCCCACCACCGTTACCTCTCTCACCAAATCCTGCACTCCATTGAGAATTAGATCTAAAATTGCTCCCACTCTCATCAGTTCCTGAACCAATTGCTCCATAAAAATGTCATTTATTCTATCCAGGAACTTTATCTCTCTATCATGTCCTGATGTTTCACTTACCCAGTCAATATTGAGGTAAATTAAATCTTCCATTATTACTGTACTACTAATTTCGTTAGCTTCCCTAATTTCTCTTAGCATTTCACTGTCCGTCTCACCATCTTGGCCAGGTGGATGGTAGTATACTCCTATCATTATAGTCTTCCCCAACACACAAGGGATTTCTACCAATAAAGATTTGATTGTGCATTTAGTCTCATGTAGGATCTTTATCCTGTTGGACTCTATGCCATCCCGGGCATAAAGTGCCACCCTGCCACCAAGATGCTCCTCTCTGTCATTGTGATATAATTTGTACTAGGGATGTGAATCGTTTTAGGACGATTAAAATTATCGTCCGATAATTTTAATATCGTCTTAAACCGTTATGGAACACAATACAATAGAGATTCTAACGATTTATCGTTATAAATCGTTAGAATCGTGAGCCGGCACACTAAAACCCCCTAAAACCCACCCCCGACCCTTTAAATTAAATCCCCCACCCTCCCGAACCCCCCCAAATGAGTTAAATAACCTGCGGGTCCAGCGGCGGTCCGGAACGGCAGCGGTCCGGAACGGGCTCCTGCTCCTGAATCTTGTTGTCTTCAGCCGGCGCCATTTTCCAAAATGGCGCTGAAAAATGGCGGCGGCCATAGACGAACACGATTGGACGGCAGGAGGTCCTTCCGGACCCCCGCTGGACTTTTGGCAAGTCTCGTGGGGGTCAGGAGGGCCCCCCACAAGCTGGCCAAAAGTTCCTGGAGGTCCAGCGGGGGTCAGGGAGCGATTTCCCGCCGCAAATCGTTTTCGTACGGAAAATGGCGCCGGCCATACGCGTATGGCCGGCGCCATTTTCCGTATGGAAAATGGCGCCGGCAGGAGATCGACTGCAGGAGGTTGTTTCAGCGAGGCGCCGGAACCCTCGCTGAACGACCTCCTGCAGTCGATCTCCTGCCGGCGCCATTTTCCGTACGAAAACGATTCGCGGCGGGAAATCGCTCCCTGACCCCCGCTGGACCTCCAGGAACTTTTGGCCAGCTTGTGGGGGGCCTCCTGACCCCCACGAGACTTGCCAAAAGTCCAGCGGGGGTCCGGAAGGACCTCCTGCCGTCCAATCGTGTTCGTCTATGGCCGCCGCCATTTTTCGGCGCCATTTTGGAAAATGGCGCCGGCTGAAGACAACAAGATTCAGGAGCAGGAGCCCGTTCCGGACCGCTGCCGTTCCGGACCGCCGCTGGACCCGCATGTTATTTAACTCATTTGGGGGGGGGGTTTGGGAGGGTGGGGGATTTAATTTAAAGGGTCGGGGGTGGGTTTTAGGGGGTTTTAATGTGCCGGTTTTGCGATTTTTAGATTTTTAGATTTTTCACGATTTTTCACGATTTTTCACGATATTTTACCCCCCCAAACGGCAACAATACGATTCCCTCCCCCTCCCAGCCGAAATCGATCGTTAAGACGATCGAGGACACGATTCACATCCCTAATTTGTACCCTGGTATAGCACTATCCTATCGGTTACCCTCTTTCCACCATGTCTCTGAGATGCTGTGTCATCATTCACTGCTAGTAAAAACTGCTGTACAGCCAACTGGATCGGCTTCCGCTTTGCTTTTTGAATCATTCACTGCTATACACTCTAATTCTCCCATCTTAATTTTTAGATTTCCAGTATTAGCATACAAACATTTAAAAGTGTGTTTTTGTTTGTATTAACATTTTGCTTTTTTGTTGACAGGGATAAAGCTGAATCTTTTAGCTAAGGTGAGTTTTTAATTAATGGCCTTGGACTACTTTCTTATTATTGGAACCTGTCTCTCTGTCCTAACTCTAATGCTTCATTAGAATCCTTTGAAGATACCTACCTCCGAACCATGAACTGCTGAGTGACTGTCGGGTTTCCCCTTTGATTTAGTTTAAAAGCTGCTCTATCTCCTTTTTAAAGGTTAGTGTCAGCTAGGGGTGTGCATTCATTTACAATGTATTGGCAATCCACAACGTATAGGGCCATATTTGTTGTATTCGTGGGAAAGCAAAACGTTTCGCGATTCCCACGAATATAACGAATCTTCACCGAATTATTCGGCTGTCTAAAGGAGAGAATTTAAACAAAACCCCCACCCTCCTGACCCCCCTCTTAAGACTTGCCAAAACTCCCTTGTGGTGCAGCGGGGTTCCGGGAGCCATCTATCGCACTCACGCCGTTGGCTGCCGGTATTCAAAATGGCACCGATAGCTCCTGTGACATAGTAAGGGCAAAGGCTATCAGTGCCATTTTGATTACTGGCAGCCGACGGCCCAAGTGCAGGAGATCGCTTCCGGACCCCTGCTGGACCACCAGGGACTTTTGACAAGTCTTGGGGGACCCTCCTGACCCCCACAAGACTTGCCAAAAGTCCCTGATGGTCCAGCGGGAGTCAGGGAGCTGACGGCGTGAGTGCAGTAGATGGCTCCCGGACCCCCGCTGGACCACAAAGGAGTTTTGGTAAGTCTTGGGGGGATCAGGAGGGTGGAGGGTTGTAGTTAATTAAATTTTAGCCGGGAAACGAATAAGAATGGAATGCATGAACAGATCGGGGCCCCCCCCTTGCCAAATGCAACGTATCTGCCCCACCCCATGAATACGAATACTGAATGTAATGTATGCTGTCCCTCTGCACATCCCTAGTGCCAGCAGCCTAGTACAACCCTGGTTAAGGTGGAGTCCATCCATTTGGGAAAGAGTCCCCCTTCCCCAAAAGATTATCCAGTTTATTACAAAACTGAAGCTTTCTTCCTTGCACCATTGTCTCATCCATGCATTGAGGCTCTGGAGCTCTGCCTGCCTCTGGGGACCTGTGCGTGGAACAGGGAGCATTTCAGAGAACACTACCCTGGAGGTTCTAGATTTCAGCTTTCTATTTAAGAGCCTAAATTTGGCTTCCGGAACCTCCCTCCCACATTTTCCTATGTTGTTGGTGTCCACATGTACCACAACAGTTGAGAATTAAGCATCATCTAAAATCCTATCTAGGTGATGTGTGAGGTCCACCACCTTTGCACCAAGTAAGTATGTTACTAGGTAATGTATGTTACTAGGTAATCCTCATGCCCACCAGTTACCTAGGTGTCTACATTTCTAATAATCGAATCACCACCTATGATGGCTGACCTAACCCTTCCCTCCTGGGCAGTAGCCCTGGGAGATACATCCTCAGTGTGAGAGGACAATGAACCACCTGTAGAGCAGGTCCTTGCTATCAGATCATTTCCTACTGCATCAGGTTTATTGTTTCTGATCATGAGACTTTCCTCTTCCAAGGCAGTATCAGGACTAACAGATTGGAGTTGGGATTTGACTACAATGTCCCTGAAGGTTTCATCTGTATACCTCTCTGTCTGCCTCATCTCCTTTAGGTCTGCCACTCTAGCCTCCAGAGATTGGACTCATTCTCTGAGAGACAGGAGCTCTTTGCATCAAATGCACATATATAATTTCTCACAGGTGGATAAAAAAATCATACATGTGACACCTGATGCAGAAGACTGGAAGGAATCCATCTTGCTGCTGGACTGCTGCCTTCATTTTAATTTTGTTCAATTCCTAATTAAGTTTAAGATCTATGGGATTAGGAATATGTACAATTAAGAGTCCTTTAAATTGATTAGTGTATTCCCTATATATCTGGTAGTTACCTACAAGGGATTGATTAAGCTCTTGATAAGGTGTGGGGAATTTCTGAATTTAAGTTAAAAGGCTGATTAATTCTTTTTTTATTTTTTATTTTACTTTATTGTTTGTTTTTTTTGTGTGAAAGTGTCTCCTACCTATAAATTAAAGGATGAGCTAGGGATGGGTGGGAGAGTGGTGGGAGGGTTGGGAAATACAAACACACAAACTTCTGTTTTTTGACTGCCTTTCTATCTATTTAATACAAAACACACAAAGTTCTGTTTTTTGCCTGCCTTTCTAACTACCTATTTAATACAAAATACATAAACATATGATGTGGGGGAGAGGAAAAGGGGGTAGAGGGAGGGAGAAGGGGAAATGAAAGGAAAGGAGGTGGGGAGAGAGGGAGAAGTGGGTGAAAGTAAAAGGAAAGGGAAGGGGAGGGGAAGATGGATGAAGAGAAGAGAAACAAAGGAAAATAGAGAGGATTCAGGAGATTGTGGAGGACAGAGCATGGGGGATTGGAATCGAGAGGGTAAAAAATAGTGTGAGGTGGAAATAATGTGCTTCACGCAAACACACATATACCTGCCCTCATATTCCCCCATAGCTCCCCTCACCCGAACATTCATACCCTATTCTGCCACCCCCTTCATAACAACTGCAAGTCATACCACAAACACACACCTGTATCAAACACCCAAAGCATCTGTATCATATACACACACATGAAGGTTATGCAGTCATAAATCATGCTAAGTTGCCGTGGAATTCTAGACTTGTTTTTTTTTCTGAAATATACAAAATCAGAGTCTCTAGCCATATTTTTTTTCACCTACTTGGGCTGTGAATTAAAAAAAAAAAGATTTACCTGGATCACATATTATATATAACTTGGAGCCATTTAGTAATCTGAAATGAATAGCATGACACAGCTTTTATTTTAAACATCTAACAATTATTCAATTAATTTCCTTAAAAAGTCACTGATATAAGTCTCTGCCAGTACTGATTTGCTCAAAGCTGCAAGAACAAATCCCTTGATCCCTTGAATAAGAGAGAAGGCATGCTGCTGCTTTGAAAAGGATTTTCTAGTAGACATTCTACAGTAGCAAATTTCAATTGAATGCCACCATACTTCACATGTAATTCACAGTTTTCTGTCACTGCATAAGCTCAATTAATTCACAGTTGACACCATCTTTATTCCACTTCAAATATGTCTGTCAATTCCTTTAAAAAATTTTCAGCATATTCTTGGGAAAACCAGTATATAACATGCTGGTCTCTCTGAATGCAGAACACTAAAAAGCACAGTAAGCATGACAATGATTATAAAGCGTGGGATCAGCAGGCTTCACAGGGGACACTGATGCCATTGTAAAGATCTGCTTGCAAGGCAATGCGTTGCTCCTATTTTGAAATAATTATTGCCCAATCAATGTATGTCATACAGAGAGCAGGCATTAACTTTCGGAAACATGGCCCATAATAAAACAGAGCCCTTCAGAAAGGTCCAGTGTCCTGTTATTTTTCAGAAGCAATAGCTGCCATTGATCGAAACAGTTAAAAGAAAACATGTAGAGACTGGTGGAGAGATAGTGCCCTCAGCTGTCCTGCTTCTATATAACAAACAGCTGTCTGAAGACATCCCAATCCTCGTCCTGGTTCAATCTGATTAGTGCACAGAAGTGCTCTGGCTGATTATCTGGGTGCAGTCGTTTCTCTTTTGTAGACATTTAGATCTTATATACAGTAACTGCTGAAAAATAACTCTGATTCTAGAGAACTACTGGAAGGAATGAGCTCCCTTACTTACTTTTCTAAGTAGTGTTTCAATCAGTTGCCACCAGAGGATGTACAAGGCACACGTATGCTGGATCTACACAAAGTGAAAGAAGAAAACGACTAGACCTTCCACCAGAGGAGGTTTTATGTAGTTGAAGAATCAGAGCATATACTATATATGTAAACAGAATTTCATAAAGCAGAAAAGAAATTAGGAAGTACAGTGTACTGTGTACTTTTTTTTAAGGCTTTGTAAGTTATTTATTCCAACTATTCTTGAGTCATAGTAATTCTGTCACAAACTAGGAAAACACAGAATTTCTGCAAAATATGTTAGATGTATTTTAGTTTATAATTTAATAGTGTGAATATTGAGAATGCAAGTTTAGAAACATGCTTTCTTTAGTTCCCAGGATAGAAAGCAGCCATTTTGGATATGTTTGTATTTTTCATTTCTGTACGTTGGGTGATAGACATGAAACGTCAACCATTTACGAATGGAAGGATAAAGACCTTTTTTGTTATTAGATTGGTTTGTGAAATGTTTGCTATGACTGCAAAATGTGTCTGATATAGTACCTTTTAGTTTTATATAACAAATGTGTCTTTAATGTAAGAACACCTGTATTAGATAAAAAGCTATCTTTCAAAATTGGCATTTCAGAGCAAGGTCTATCATTTCCTCAAAACCAAATATGAAAAAGTACTTAATGGTTACATCCTGTGTTAGCTAGAAACATATTTACACTTTTTATATAAACAATTCCCTAACCCCTCATCTCTGAGGCCAACTATAGTTGTGTCATAATCATTGTAATATAACTCTGGATGAAACATAGGAGTTTTATTACATTTATTTACACTACACTGAATTGTTTAGTTCCTAAATAATTGCCTAGTCACCACTATAATGGCATTAGTCTGCTTAATATGTGTAAGCCTAAATTCAGTCCACTGCTGCTACAAGCCAAGTAGAAATGCTAATCACAATACTGAAGATATCTCCACCGCCAGCAAAACTCCTCAGATTTATTGTGTATGTCAAACTGTTCACAAAATTGTAGTATGAATTTATTGTGAGAGAATGTAATTTTTGTACCATAAACAAGAATTAAACAGCTTGCTTACTTTTAAAATGATGCCAATCTAAGCTTCTACACAAAGGCTATGCACTGGCACAAAGAATGCAATTGTTCCCTGGATTTATGTTAATGCCCCCTTACATCTAACTTAAAGTTCTAGTTTACATGAACATGATTCAGTGACAGGAACCTGATGAGGAGGGGAGAGGAAAACATGGGGTTGATGTTTTGGTGGAAGGAAATGGGGGAGAGAGGATAGTGGAAGGAAGAGATGGACGAAATGAATCTAATGGAGGAGACAGGAAGAAGAAGAAAACAGAGAAGCTGGGGGAAAGGGAGAGGAGGAAGGGAAAAAGAATTGAAGATGAAATTAAGGGAAGAGAGGAAATAGAACAAAAGTAATAAAAAGACAGTAATAAAAAGACAGAATAAAAAAGAGAATAAAAAGACAGTAATAAAAAGACAATAAAAAAGACAGAAAGAAGTAATAAAAAGACAGAATAAGAGCTAGACAGATTAGAGGGTATGAAAGGCTAAGATATCACTACATTATTCCACTTTAACCATTGAGGGCTAAGAAGGGTGAAGAGACAAAAGCAGAGAGAGGAGATGAAAGCACTGGCAGTGAAAATAAACAATGAAAAGAAGGTAAATGGGTGGAGGTGAGAAAAAAAGAGATAGAAAAACAGAAGATCAGCTGGAGGGCTGGGGGAAAGCAATGGGTGAAATATATGGAGGTGGAGGGCTGGGAAAGAGGATGATAATGCTAGAGGGGAGAGATAGATGACATGGTACATAAAATGATGGGAAGGAATTCCCTAAGGATCATCCCAGTTTTATGTGGTTCTTCAAAGTTGTTCATGCAGATGGTAAAATTGACTAGGAGTGTACAGGGAAAAGAAATATGTTATAGTTTTTGGCTTGTTTTTAAGAGGTTTTTTTCCCCACAAATTTTGGTTGGCGGAATGTTTGATTCATTTCATTTGTGTGAATAAAATAAAATCAAACATATAAAAAAAACCAGACAAAAAAACAAAAATTGGGTCTTCCATTCCCCCCTCCGACCCATCCGTAAACATTCTGGGGCGGGAATTTCTCCTAGCCCCCACTTACCCGGTCCGGTGGGGATTCACTGTCAAGGTCTAGGCCCAGCACAAAATTCCATGACAGGACAATACACCATCTCTTTTGACATGGCACTGATTACACCCCACAACAACTTGCCATCCTTCCATGCTGTTTTCCCCAGACACAGCACTAGCAAGGACATCTTAGGGCAATACCTCAGTCGATTTACCCATCTCTTTACCTCAAAATCTTCCTCTCTTGGAGCATTCTGCTTTGCATATTTTGGGTAGTTCCTTGGGAAGAGGACAATACCACTCCACACTCTGGCCATTGACTTTTCTGCTTCGCCACTATGGTAAGATCCTCTGAGGGAGGAGAAAACTTACCTTTCCACCTGTGCTAAGTTCCTCGGATCCCACACATAAGAATACTACAGAGCTGTTCCCCACTTGGTTAATTCACCTTAAGAACATAAGAACATAAGAAATTGCCATGCTGGGTCAGACCAAGAGTCCATCAAGCCCAGCATCCTGTTTCCAACAGAGGCCAAAACTAGGCCACAAGAACCTGGCAATTACCCAAACACTAAGAAGATCCCATGCTACTGATGCAATTAATAGCAGTGGCTATTCCCTAAGTAAAATTGATTAATAGCCATTAATGGACTTCTCCTCCAAGAACTTATCCAAACCTTTTTTGAACCCAGCTACACTAACTGCACTAACCACATCCTCTGGCAACAAATTCCAGAGCTTTATTGAGATGTATGGTAGTTCCCCTGGAAGGGAAAAACCCACTATTTGTCATTTCTACACTTCTTGGCTCTGGTCCAACCAAGAGAATGAATGGAGTCCACTCCACCCTTCTTGGCCTTGAGGGTCCCATTCCCCTTTGAAAGTCTCTGGGCCTCCCAGCCAGCAGGCTGAGTACTCCAGTGAGGTCATATCCCTGGAGATGCCTAATCCCCACTCTATCCTAGGAAGGGCAGGGAGGAAAGGGCAAAAACCTGACAAAACCTTTCCCCTTTATACTACCATCTTTCTAGAGTCCACCAATAAGACCGTCCCAAACTGTTAACAGAACATGCATTCTTTTCCCAAAAAGAACATTAAACAATTTACATCATGACTCATTTTCCTAAAATGCCATCTGGTGGTCATTTCATTATACTACATGATAGCTATTTAATACATTTATTAACCAGTGAAGACATGATGAGCGCAGGGTCCCCCAACCCAAATGGTTTTGTACACTTTGACCCAGCATAAAAAGGGTCATTCCAAGGGGGTCACCATATATGGAATAGCTAGAGAGAAGGTAGGAAGTTAAGAGGTAGTAATGGAAGGAAGCGATTGAAGAGAGATATAAAAAGTGTTGTGTCCGTCGGTACTAGACGGCTTCGCCCCATTTGCCTCACCTTATTCACGGTTCCTCCCGCTTACCTAGGAAAGATGGCTACAAGCCGACCTCTTCGGTATCCCCGGAACGGCTATGGTGCAGCCTCCCGCAATTGCTCCTTCCAGGTACCTACTAGGGTGCACGCGCGCACGCCACCCACGTCTTTGTACCACCCTTGGCGAGAACCTCGAGGGCGTTCCCTCATGCTGATGTCACGCCATCTGGGTATATTATCTTCACTAGTTTGCTAGCTCATTGAGTTAGCAAGGACTTGAATTTGTTCTTGTCTACGCTACTATGCTGCTTCCGTGCTGCCGCTAGAAGCTCTCTCTCTGCCCTTCGGGGTAACTGCTGACCTGGGTACCTGCTCCTCGGGGGCCCTCTGCTTTATTTCAGGTGCCTTACAGGGAACAAGTACTCACTCCTCGAGGGCCTGCTCTCCCTGCCTCGGTGGAATTGCATACAAACAGCAAATACCTAGTGAGTACTCTAACTCTCAGTCTATCTCATCCACAGTATTTCCTAGCTGGGAAACCTGCTGTGGAACCTCCTGACATCATCAAGGAGAGAAGGGCTCCCTCTGCCGAGGTCCCTAAGACTGCAACTACTAGACTGCCTCACTACTGCCACCTCTGGTGGCTCTCTTCAAGATGTGTAATAAAGAACTAACTGTGTTTTGTGCTTTACAAGTCTAGCCCAGTGCTGTGGCTCCTCACGGGACTCCTCCCCCGGGGGTGGTCATCGCCCACAGCACTTAAGGATCCACCAAAATGCACTTAACCATAGCAAAAAGAAATGAGATAAAGGAAAAATATTGAATAAATTGATTGTGGGATGAACAAATAGAGAAAAGAGGAGAGACAAATAGAAGAAAATACAAAATGGAAAGGCAACCATATAAAGCAATCAAGAGAAACAAGACAAGAAGAAAGCAGAGGAGGAACCGAGAAGGGCACAAGAAAGAAATAGTAAAAGTTTAAAAGTTATTTTCCATTTACTTGTTGAAATATGTGACTTTTTAAATGATTGATATTATACGTTGAGTGGGCTGATAAGTGGGGAAGTTACTTAGGTAACTTTATTTAGATGTTCAGCAAAATCCACTCAGCTAAGCCTAAAATACACTCAGGTAAAGTTTAGGGCAGATATTTTTATGTCCAGACTTTCTCTGCTAACTTTATGTTGCAATTCTGCCCGCAGCTGGAGCTACGGGCAGCCTTTCACCTCTTTTTACAGCGTTTTCCTGCGGCCCAGAGGCCGCCGATGTTGTCCCTGAGCGGCTCGGAGGCAGCCGACATCGCCATCACCCTTCGATTCCCATGTGGCCTGGAGGCCGCCCAGAAGCCTGCCTCCCTTGCGGCTTGGGTCCATCCTCTCCTGTGGCTGGGAGCCGCTCCCAGATCTTCTTTGCGGCTTGGACGCCGCCGCTCCAGCGTCGGGCCTGGTCGCGGCCAGCTCCGGCTCCTGCCTTGCTCTGCGGCAGGGACGCCACTGTCCAGGGTCCTGTTCACTTCCTCCATAGGCGCGGGCCCACGCCTCTCTGCTGGATTTAAAGAGCCAGCCCTTCTGGCCCCTCCTGATGATGTCAACGTGGGAGTTCTCCTTTAGCACTATAAAAGGGCTCTGCTTTCAGTCCATCCTTGTGCTTGGCAAGGGGCTAGTCCTCCTTAGGACTCCTCACTTTCTGCTTCTTCCTGGCATTCTCCTTGTCTTCGTGGGATCCCTTGTCGTACATGTTCCTGGTCTCTGCTGATGTCTCCTAGTCCTGATGTTCCAAGTCCTGGTGTTACAAGTCTCCGAGACTCCGCCTGTTCCGTCCCTGTATGGTCCGTGACCAGCCCGGCGGGGTTCTGTAGGGTGCTCGGTGGGACAGTTACACTGTCGTCGCTGAGGATTCTCCACGTCCTTCGTCAGTCTTGATCATGTTCCTGGTTCCAGAATTACCTCCTAGTGGCCCATCCTCAGTCCAACTTCAGTATGAACTTCTGATGCGTTTTCCACACCGGGTCGGAAGTTCCGTCTTCCTTCGAATGACCTGTCAGGTGGATACCTCCATTCTTCTGTCTTGCCGTCCTCCGTCTCTGGTATCCTGATGTCTGTGATTCTGGATGTCTTCCCTTTCCTGGGCTTGTCCACTCTCCTCATGCTCCACGACCAGCCGGCTGCTGTGTAGGGTGCGTAGGGGACAGTGTGGTCCATGACTAGCCCGGCTGGGCTGTGTAGGGTGCCTGAGGGACCTTGCTCACCTGTCCGTCCCCTTCCTGTTCCTGCACTTTTTTGAGGGGCTGTCGTCCATCCTGTGCTTCTGTGATGCTCTTCGCTGAGTGTCCGTGAGCGGCAGGAGGTCCTGCGCTCTCTTGGAAGTTCCAGACTTTTACTTACCAGATTTTAACTTGCCTTGTCTTGCCTTGTTTCCTTGTCTGAGTCCTTCCAAGTTCCAAGTCCTCGTCTGAGTCCTTCCAAGTTCCAAGTCTTCATCTGAGTCCTTCCAAGTTCCAAGTCTTCGTCTGAGTCCTTCCAAGTTCCAAGTCCTCATCTGAGTCCTTTCAGCTCCAGAGTCTTCTTCAGTTCCAGAGTCTTCATCCGCCCTTGTCTCCTGTACAGCCTGCCGCCTCTGCAGTTACCCAGCAGCAGGTCTGAAAGGGCTTGGAGTGGTCGGAGGACTATTCAGAGACCAACCTTGCATGGTTGGCCTCACGGAGGTTGTGTAAGTCAGTGGGGACCTGGGCTTCCGGTTTCTGCCCAGACGAGACTCCATCTCACCTGCCTCAGCGCTTCCTCGGAGCTCCTCTCCCGGTTCACCGAGGTCCAAGGGCACACTCCACTCGTCCCAATGTAACAGGTTGCCAAGGCCTTTGCGTGCAACACTTTATCTGGGTAGCAATGAATATCAGTGCTCACTGACTAAAATTTAGTCATGTTCCTGGAACACCCCCAGCACTGCTTTCTTTATCTAGCCAAATTTTCTGCAGGAAATGAATTACCTGCACAAAATTTAGCCAGGGGGTAGGGGTAATTTTCACATCTCAGATTTTGTCTGAATATAAACATGTACACATTCTGCATGAAAATGTGTTATATGTTTTAGAAAATTTCATGCGTACTTTTTATGTGTGTAAATCCTGCCTTTTTATATTTCTATTGCTTTTACACACAAATGCAGGTATATAAGGGCAAGTCTCAGAGCCTATCTTCCTAACTGCATCATGTCTGGAAGAAGGGGAGACCTGCTTAGGAAGCCAAACTTCCAGCCATGGGAACTGGGACCCTACCTGAAAAAGCAAATTTGGGAGAAGATCCATCCTCGACTGGAAAACAGGAATGTGAAATACCTCAGTCACAAGTGGCGAGACCTCTGATGTAAGATCAAACAGAAGCAGGCCAGAATGAGGGCTGAAGCACCTGGCAGCCAGAATATATTCACCCAAGCTGAATGGTTGGTTCTCATCACCTTTTGAGAGACAGCAGTGAGAGGGGTTGGAGAACTGGACACCTCACCTTCTCAAGGTTGTATAGGTGAGCAGTGTTTATAAGAAAGGCATATAAAGTGCTTGCATATCATTAGCATCATTAGGAAAATAATCTGTCTATCCATACATTTATATACCTTTGCACCATGTTAGACATCTTCTGTGGTCCAAATGGCAGAAAGGGACTAGCATTTAAAAACACTTATCTCAATCTGAGTTCTCAAGATGTATTCCCAACTCTGACTAGTGTTTTGAGGTTGCCTCTGCCTTGGTGGAAAATTCTTTAGCATCTGGTCCCACATTTCTATAAAGTGAAAGAATTAGCAGCCATTATATATATATATACACATTTGTTTTCAAGACAATGTGCACATATGTTGACAAAAACAGCCAATAGGGTGAATGTTATAAAATTTCAAACCAAACAATAGAGTCATTCATTCCTTTGAGTTCTACTTGCCATGATTATTAGCATAACTGTACTGTTACAAGATAACAGATGGATTAAAAACAGTGGAAGAAGACATTCAGTTATTCAGTTAAACATATAGTAGAGGAGATGCAAGAAACATCTTTGTTCCAACATGTAGAAAATTTTGCTCATTCATCCCTACAGTGTGAACAGTTGAAATTATATAAACTCTAAGTACATTAAACATCAGATGATACCGTGGGACTTGAGGATTAACAAAGAGCCCAAATTATATATGGAGGATGAAGAGTTTGTTAATAAATGAAATTCTATCCTTAACAAATGTTTTCTGGATTTAATATTATTCATCATGGAAAAGATTAAAAAGGCTACAGCAGAAATGAATCTGCAAGAAATTTCACAAAAATACAGTCTTCTTTGCCCCTTGAATATATCAGGTCTCATTAGCTGAGATGAAACCATCAGTTGAACAATTCAAGGCCATGTTTGAAGAAATGAATGTAGCTAACTTTTATTGAAAGGAACAGGATTACCAAATAGGGTTGAATTTTAAAAGCCCTATATGTGCCAAGGCCGGGAAATATGTGCAGAAGTTGGGCTGGTGCGTACTGCACAGATTTTAAAAAGCATGCAGGTACATATGATTCTCCCGGTATGTGCATAAAATGGGGGTTTTTTTTAGAAAGGGGAGGGGAATGGCATGGTCTAGGCAGGGCATGGGAATTCCTGGGTTTCTCAATGAAATCTGTGCTTAAGTATTTGCATGCACAAGTGTGCAGTGGGGTCCCCTACTATATAACTTTAGTTCTGCTATGGATGGTGTGTAAGTCCAGGAACAAAATAACCAATGTTAGTCAGCAGGGATTTAAGACTAGTTTCTAACAGAGTAAAAGGTGGCTAATTAACTAGGGGTTTATGAAATCCTATCCTTTACCTGGCTGAACTGGGAATGAACCAAGGAAACTGGTAATTGCATCAGCGCATGTGCCTACTAAAATCCCCCCTCTTATGCAGTAGAGGTGGCATTTGTTTGTACATGTTTGAGGCCATATAAAATTGTGTGCACATGTACACATATACAGCCTATTTTATACTATGCATGCATATATGTGCAAATGTTATAATATGGCCACAAGCTGGCATACACATGTACATATGCGCTCATGCGGCTGTATCAAAGTTACCGTTATAGAGTATACTCTTGGACTAACAAAGAGCTGAATATTTCAGGTAGCATAAAAGTTATGTTTCATATTTCCTTGGAAGATCTATCAAGTATATCAGAAGGACAAAAAGCACTGGTTCACACACATTCTTTTTAAGAAGAAACTCAAATGGCAAGGATTCTGGGAAGTTTTTTCACAACACATCCTATAAGGTGGATAGTGGTTAGAGTAGATTAAAACATTTAACTGATAATCTGATGACACAAAGTCATTAAGTTATAGGGAGCAGTTGCTTATACTTTTATAAAGTAATCAGTTTTATTGTAGTATCATAACTATACAGATTTTAATATATTACAGATATTTCTTTTGTTTTGTTTTTAAACATAGAATTTTACAGAGCAAAGAACCGTTATGAAAAATAGACAGAACTCATGTGTTATCTCCAAGTCATCTTGCATTTGTCAATTATAGAATGCCAAACTAATTAACCCAGCTGAAAGATAATTAAGCCAGTTTTATCTCACCCTTAGCCATTGGTGGGTCACACTCCTACAGAAAACCAGAACCAGTCTCAACACACCATGGGGAAAATCCATCAATTCCCTGACTGGAAGATGACAGGAAAAGTAGAATCCAGAGGTCTCACAGACATCTCCATGAGGTATGCTGGCAGGAATAAGTTAAAGAAGTTATTGGCTTTAGCCAAGCTCTTTTGAGGGATAAGATGGCAAGATACCTATTCCCAGGTTAAGGAGCAGGATATGCTGAGCATGGAACTCAGTCTTATACTTGCAGGTTCACAAGTGTAGTGATCTGTAGGGATGTGAATCGTTTTTAAATTATCGTCCAATATTTTTAATATCGTCATAATCGTTAAAGAGTGTGATACAATAGAAATTCCCCCAATTTATCGTAAAAAAAAATCGTTAATCGGGTTAGTGCGCACTAACGGGAGTTAGTGCGCACTAACAATTTGACACTTTTCAGGTCAGTTAAGGTCAGTTAGGAATGAATATGTTTTCCTATTGGCTGCCCTCTTATTTATTGATGTTACCAAGGTTCCCACTGAGGTGATGGTTTAATATATGGGGGATGGGAAATGGAAACGATTGGTAGCTTGACAAAGGGAAGGGAAAGGGGGAGATGAAGGGCCAAGCAGTCCCACTTCCTGGTCTCTGAAGGACAGATCTCTTCAGAAAATCAGAGCTGCTGAATGCAGGGGCTGTCTCCCCCTTCACATCCCTCTTCCCCCCCCCCCCCAATTCACTGTGCTGAAGTTTGCAGTTCCTGTGTTAAACTAAACTCCTTTTTTTTTCACTAGAGTACAATAAAATAAAATGAAGTACTTTGTGTATTAAATTAAAGAAACTTTACATAACATGAAATTAAGTACTTCTCTATATTCTACTTTAGTGAAACAAAACATTTAATAAAGATACTTGCAAACTGAGCTTCAAAACAATAACCTACTATAGAAAAACTAAACAAAAAACTTTATTATTAATTTATTATATTTACAGTGGTTAAATTTAAAGAGCAGGCTGAGGCTAGACTGGCTACTGGCTAGTGGCTACTGCTGGCACTGTCACTGCTGCAGCCTGCTGGCACTTTTTTTCTCTTTCTGGCTAGTGCATGCTATATCTGGTAGCGAAATGGCCACGGGGGACAGCACCAAGCATGCGCGGCTTAGTGTGTACCTCTAGCTAACGAACATTTCCTCAAATGTTACTTTTAAACCATTAAGTAACAATTTTTTGATAGTGCGCACTAACTCGAGTTAGTGCGCACTATTCAGAAAAACAATTTTTTTTGCAAAAAAAATCATGCCGATCAGATTTTTTTCTCCCCCCAACCGATCCAGATCATTAAAACAATCGGGCACACGATTAACATCCCTAGTGATCTGTAACAGTCAAAGTTCTGGGAAGAAATCCACAGACTTTAAAATCTGGAAATTAAAATTAATTGGGAAATGTCCCTGAACAAAATTACTCTCTGTGTAATTCAGACTCCTTTTCTCTCTCCTAAACCTCATTGCATATTCAGTTCCATAGGATCCAATGTTGATTTTGATTAGATAGCACCATGGTCCATAGACACAAGATTGGTGGAAAGCAAATGATGTTATCTCAGTCCAGATACATATGTATATTCTCTTGAAGTTCATTAGTGGACATTTGATGAATAATACTCATTTCATAGCTGGTTTCATGGCTAAATACAAAGGGGTAGATTTTACAAAATTACGCACACGCGTACTTTTGTTCGCGCACTAGGCGCAAACAAGAGTACATGGGATGTTAATATATACGCGCGTAGCCACACGTATCTGTTAAAATCCGGGATCGTCGTGTGCAAGGCTAAGCAAAATCGGCAGCCTGCGTGTGCCGAGCCACGCAACCGGCCTTCGTTCCCTCCGAGGCCATTCCGAAATCGGAGCGGCCTCGGAGGGAACTTTCCTTCTGCCTCCCCCCACCTTCTCCTCCCTTCCCCTACCTAACCCACCCCCCAGCCCTATCTAAACCCCCCCTACCTTTATTCCAGAAGTTATGCCTGCTCAAGGCAGGCGTAACTCGTGCGCTTGTGCCGGCTGCTGGCGCGCCATGTTTTGGTCCGGGGGCTGGTCCGGAGGCCGCAACCACGCCCCCCAGAACACCCCAGAGATGGAACCACGCCCACAACCCTGCCCCCGGAACGCCCCCGGATGACCTGCCCCCACGACACGCCCCCAACATGCCCCCCAGGAAAGCCCCGGGGCTTACATGCGTCCCGGGGCTTCCGTGCACAGAGGGTGTTTGGGGTAAGTTTTGGGGGGTTACGTGCATAACCCTTTGAAAATCTACCCCAAAGTTTTCACCAATGATATATTCACAGTTCTTGTGTCCTAGCACATTGCAAGTTGTAGATAGATTTCTCATATGGAAGAACAATTGCAGCTTCTTCTATTCTGTGTGAATCACAGTCTCAAATGAAGTTGCCAAGATTATCACATGGCTGAAGACTCCATCTTTGTTTTGCTTGGCCTGCACATTGGTTCAGTTTGTGTGCATGCCTGCAGGCCCCAGTTCAATTATGGACATCTTTATTTAGGGTCACTGGCATTTACTGACAGTATTGTTCCCCAGAGAAGTTGAGTGGTATTGGCCTATAACCAGATCTCAAATCAGGCAAGCACTGCAATAATTAATTTGTCAGGCATTCAAATTAGTGACATGAAGGAGTAAGTACTTAAACAGAGGTTACAATTTATCCCTACTTATATTCATGATCCTTTTAAATGTCAGATTTCCATCTACTGTTTATTAGAATGTTACAGATTAAGTTGTTTTTTGCAAATCAACCCTCTGATCAAATAGACATCTCATTAGTCAAAAGACCATTTAAGTGGCCCACCCCCCAGGCCTGTAGATCTATACATTCCTATATTTAGAGATTTGATGGTGAATTTTAAAAGAGTTCTACGCACAAAATAGCAGATGCATGTCGAAACAATACATATTCCTACAAGTAAGAACATAAGAAAATAAGAAATTGCCATGCTGGGTCAGACCAAGGGTCCATCAAGTCCAGCATCCTGTTTCCTTCAGAGACCAAACCAGGCCACAAGAACCTGGCAATTACCCAAACACTAAGAAGATCCCATGCTACTGGTGCAATTAATAGCAGTGGCTATTCCCTAAGTCAACTTGATTAATAGCAGTTAATGGACTTCTCCTCCAAGAACTTATCCAAACCTTTTTTAAACCCAGCTACACTAACTGCACTAACCACATCCTCTGGCAACAAATTCCAGAGCTTTATTGTGCGTTTAGTGAAAAAGAATTTTCTCCGATTAGTCTTAAATGTGCTACTTGCTAACTTCATGGAATGCCCCCTAGTCCTTCTATTATTCAAAAGTGTAAATAGCCGAGTCACATCTACTCGTTCAAGAACTCTCAAGATCTTAAAGACCACTATCATATCCCCCCTCAGCCATCTCTTCTCCAAGCTGAACAGCCCTAACCTCTTCAGCCTTTCCTCATAGGGGAGCTGTTCCATCCCCTTTATCATTTTGGTTGCCCTTCTCTTTACCTTCTCCATCACAACTATATCTTTTTTGAGATGTGGCGACCAGAATTGTACACAGTATTCAAGGTGCGGTCTCACCATAGAGAGATATAGAGGCATTATGACATTTTCTGTTTTATTAACCATTCCCTTCCTAATAATTCCTAACATACTGTTTGCTTTTTTGATTGCTGCAGCACACTGAGCCGACGATTTTAAAGTATTATCCACTATGATGCCTGATCTTTTTCCTGCCTGGTAGCTCCTAATATGGAACCGAACATTGAGTAACTACAGCAAGGGTTATTTTTCCCTATATGCTCACCTTGCACTTGTGCACATTAAATTTCATCTGCCATTTGGATGCCCTATCTTCCAGTCTTGCAAGGTCCTCCTGTAATGTATTACAGTCTGCTTGTGATTTAACTACTCTGAATAATTTTGTATCATCCGCAAATTTGATAACCTCACTCATCGTATTCCTTTCCAAAACATTTATATATATATATATTGAAAAGCACTGGTCCAAGTACAGATCCCTGAGGCACTCCACTGTTTACCCTTTTCCACTGAGAAAATTGACCATTTAATCCTTCTCTCTGTTTCCTGTCTTTTAACCAGTTTGTAATCCACGAAAGGACATCGCCTCCTATCCCACGACTTTTTAGTTTTCGTAGAAGCCTCTCATGAAGGACTTTGTCAAATGCCTTCTGAAAATCCAAATACACTACATCTACCAGTTCACCTTTATCCACATGTTTATTAAGCCCTTCAAAAAAAATGAAGCAGGTTTGTTAGGCAAGACTTCCCTTGGGTAAATACATGTTGACTGTGTTCCATTAAACCATGTCTTTCTATATGCTCTACAATTTTAATCTTGAGAATAGTTTCCACTATTTTTCCCAGCACTGAAGTCAGGCTCACTGGTCTATAGTTACCTGGATCGCCCCTGGAGCCTTTTTTAAATATTGGGGCTACATTGGCCACCCTCCAGTCTTCAGGTACAATGGATGATTTTAATGATAGGTTACAAATTTTAACTATTAGATCAGAAATTTAATTTTTTTAGTTCCTTCAGTACCCAAGGATGCATATCATCTGGTCCAGGTGATTTGCTACTCTTTAGTTTATCAATCTGGCCTACTACATCTTCCAGGTTCACAGTGATTTCGTTCAGTTCGTCTGTCTCATCACCCCTGAAAACCATCTCCAGAACTGGTATCTCCCCAACATCCTCATTAGTAAACACTGAAGCAGAGAATTCATTTAGTCTTTCTGCAATGGCCTTATCTTCCCTAAGAGCCCCTTTAACCCCTTGGTCATCTAATGGTCCAACTGACTCCCTCACAGGTTTCATGCTTCGGATATATTTTAAAACGTTTTTATTATGAGTTTTTGCCTCTGTGGCCAACTTCATTTCAAATTCTCTCTTCGCCTGTCTTATCAATGTTTTACACTTAACTTGACAATGCTTATGTTTTTATAAACCTCAAACATACATGCAGAAGTACTGGTGCATGAATAAATTTGCTCCTGTCAAAAGGGCAAGTTAGGGAGGTGTCAGGGGTGTTCCAGAGCAGGTCAACATTTACATGCATAAGTTGTGATTTTATAACCTGTGAATGCAGCGCACATATGGCTGTTACCTGCACATATTTACTTCTGCTATTTATCAGGTGTAGGTCAGAATAAAACTCTTTGTAGCCAAATACTGACTGTGTGAAGGGTCAGGTTAAATTGGAAAAGTGCAGGATGAATAACCAGTATGGTCTTGATGGCCTAGAGATAGACTGAGCAAATTTATTTATTTATTTATTTATTTATTTATTTATATGTATTTATTAATCACCCTAATGTTAAAAACAGCCAAATCAATATACAACAAAATATAAAAATATATTACATGTAAAGCATAATAAAACAATAAAACATGTGGACTAATTGGTAAAACTGGTCATTTTCTTCACAGACTCATGTTATAAAATGTGGTGATTTGTGTGTGTAAAAACCAAGTGCTAAGGAAATTATGCAAAGAAGATTTCCTCATGCAAATGCATGAAATTAGGTGTTCACATGAGAACAAATAGGTGTATTTTATATAATGTGTATGCAGTTGCGCAGACGATATAAAATCCATGCACGTGTGCTCATGCCTTCATACGCGCATATATGGGTGTGCAAATGCTTGTTTTACAGTTGCTATCCCTGTGCTACAGGTTATTTCCAGGATCAAAGAGATTCATTATAAGACCTTTTTAAAATTTAAAGTAGAAGCCAAAGTAGCACTGTGAGAATTATGACTGGATATGTGCTTTATTGTTAACCCAACAGATAAGGGTGGAAGAATAGCCATCCAAGAGAAGTCCCAATATGTTTAAGAGATGTTAAAAAAATTCAGAGCTGCTTGATATTATAAGAAATTAGATGCAGATCCTACTCCAGTGGTGATGAACTTAGTACAGTCTTCCTTGAATGAAGTGGATAAAATGGGATTTTTAGTGGTGAAGGAGAGGCAATTTTGGGGAAGAATATAGTGATAAGAGTATACTACCATCCACCTTGCCAAGATGGTGAGACAGACAGTGAAATGCTAAGAGAAATTAGGGAAGCTATCCAAATTGGTAGGGCAGTAATGGGAGATTTCAATTACCCCAATTGATTGGATAAATGATTCATCGGGACATGCTAGAGAGTTAAAGTTCCTGGATGGAATAAACAACAGTTTTATGGAGCAATTGGTTCAGGAACCATCGAGAAAGATCTAATTCTCAGTGGAGTACAGGATTTGGTGAGAAAGGTAATGGTGATGGGGCTGCTTGGCAATAGTGATCATAATATGATCAAATTTGAATTAATGACTGGAAGGGGGACAGTAAGCAAATCCATGGCTCTAGTGCTAAACTTTCAAAAGGCAAACTTTGATAAAATGAGAAAAATAGTTAGAAAAAAACTGAAAGGAGCAGCTACAAAGGTAAAAAGTGTGCAAAAGGCATGGATATTGTTAAAAAATACAATCCTAGAAGCACAGTCCAGATGTATTCCACATATTAAGAAAGATGGAAGAAAGGCAAAACGATAACTGGCATGGTTAAAAGGTGAGGTAAAAAAGGCTATTTTAGCCAAAAGATCTTCATTCAAAAATTGGAAGAAGGATCCAACAGAAGAAAATAGGATAAAGCATAAGCACTGGCAAGTTAAATGTAAGACATTGATAAGACAGGCTAAGAGAGAATTTGAAAATAATTTGGCCATAGAGGCAAAAACTCACAGTAAAAACTTTTTAAAATATAACCAAAGCGGAAAGCCTGCGAGGGAGTCAGTTGGAACGTTAGATGATCGAGGGGTTAAAGGGGCACTTAGAGAAGATAAGGCCATCATGGAAAGATTAAATGATTTCTTTGCTTCGGTGTTTCCTGAAGAGGATATTGGGGAGATACCCCTTCCAGAGAAGGCTTTCATGGGTAATGATTCAGATGGACTGAACCAAATCACGGTGAACCTAGAAGATGTGGTAGGCGTGATTGACAAACTGAAGAGTAGTAAATCACCTGGACCGGATGGTATACACCCCAGGGTTCTGAGGGAACTAAAAAATGAAGTTTCAGATCTATTAGTAAAAATTTGTAACCTATCATTAAAATCATCCATTGTATCCAAAGACTGGAGGGTGCATAATGTAATCCTAATATTTAAAAAGGGCTCCATGAGCAATCCGGGAAAATATAGACCAGTTAGCCTGACTTCAGTGCCAGGAAAAATAGTGGAAAGTGTTCTAAATATCAAAATCACAGAACACATAGAAAGACATGGTTTAATGGAACAAAGTCAGCATGGCTTTACGCAAGGCAAGTCTTGCCTCACAAATCTGCTTCACTTTTTTGAAGGTGTTAATAAACATGTAGATAAAGGTTAACCGGTGGATGTAGTGTATTGGATTTTCAGAAGGCATTTGACAAAGTTCCTCATGAGTGGCTTCTAGGAAAAGTAAAAAGTCATGGGATAGGTGGCGATGTCCTTTCATGGATTACAAACTGGCTAAAAGACAGGAAACATAGTACGATTATATGGACAATTTTCTCAGTGGAGAGGCGTGGGCAGTGGAATGCCTCAGGGATCTGTACTGGGACCCATGCTTTTCAATATATTTATAAATGATCTGGAAAGGAATATGATGAGTGAGGTAATCACATTTGCAGATGATACAAAATTATTCAGAGTAGTTAAATCACAAGTAGATTGTGATAAATTGCAGGAAGACCTTGTGAGACTGGAAAATTGGGCATCCAAATGGCAGATGAAATTTAATGTGGATAAGTGCAAGGTGCTGCATATAGGGAAAAATAACCCATGCTAAAGTTATACAATGTTAGGTTCCATATTAGGAGCTACCACCCAAGAAAGAGATCTAGGAGTCATAGTGGATAACACATTGAGAAATTGTCAGTTCAGTTTGCTGCGGCAGTTAAAAAAGCAAACAGAATGTTGGGAATTATTAGAAAAGGAATGATGAATACAACAGAAAATGTCATAATGCTTCTGTATCGCTCCACGGTGAGACCACACCTTGAATACTGTATACAATTCTTGTGCCACATCTCAAAAAAGATATATTTGTGATGGAGAAGGTACAGAGAAGGGCGACCAAAATGATAAAATGGATGGAACAGCTCCCCTATGAGGAAAGACTAAAGAAGTTAGGACTGTTCAGCTTGGAGAAGAGATGGCTGAGGGGGGATATAATAGAGGTGTTTAAAATCATGAGAGGTCTAGAACAGGTAAATGTGAATCGGTTATTTACTCTTTTGGATATAGAAGGACTAGGGGGCACTCCATGAAGTTAGAATGTGGCACATTTAAAACTAATCGGAGAAAGTTCTTCTTTACTCAACGCACAATTAAACACTGGAATTTGTTGCCAGGGGATGTGGTTAGTGTAGTTAGTGTAGCTGGGTTTAAAAAAGGATTGGATAAGTTCTTGGAGGAGAAGTCCATTACCTGCTATTAATTAAGTTGACTTAGAAAATAGCCACTGCTATTACTAGCAACAGAAGCATGGGATAGACTCTGAGGTAGATTTTAAAAACATATGTGCGCATGTACTTTTGTTCGCGCACCGGGCGCGAACAAAAGTATGCTGGATTTTATAAGATACGCGCGTAGCCGCGCGTATCCTATAAAATCCAGGGTCGGCGCGTGCAAGGGGGTGCACATTTGTGCAACTTGTGCGCGCTGAGCCCTGCGCACACTGCCCATTCCCTCCGAGGTCGCTCCGAAATCGGAGCGGCCTCGGAGGGCACTTTCTTTCTACCCCCCGCAACTTCCCTTCCCTTTCCCCTACCTAACCCAACCCCCCCCCCCCCCCGGCCCTATCTAGACCCCCCCCTTACCTTTATCAGAGAAGTTACTACTGCCTCCGGGCAGTAGTAACTTACGTGCGCCGGCGCGGCAGGCCCCGACACAGGCCGCTGTGTCGGGGCACTCGGCCACGCCCCCTGGCCACCAACATACCCCCCCGGACACGCCCCCGATCCCTAACTGCACCCCCTGGCCATGCCCCAGACCACTCCTTTTTGCAAACCCCGGGACGGACGCGTGTCCCGGGGCTTGCGCGCACCGCTGAGCCTATGCAAAATAGGCTCGGCGCACGCAGGGGGGGTTTGGGGTAGGTTTTCAGGGGGTACGCGCGTATCTTACGCGTGTGCCCCTTTGAAAATCTACCCCTTAATTTTTGGGTCCTTGCCAGGTTCTTATGGCCTGGATTAGCCACTGTTGGAAGCAGGATGCTGGGCTTAATGGACCCTTGGACTGACCCAGTATGGCATTCTCTTATGTTCTTATATTCTTATGATGTTAATTTTCAGAAATTAAATATCCTTGGGTTCCAGTATTATATGGAATCCCTAAATTCATAAGTCTCTAATAGATCCTCCACATAGACTGATTGTTTCAGGGAAAGGATCTGTATTAGAACCTTTAACTACATTTCTTGATTGGTTTCTAAAAGTAGCAATTCCATTACTATATTCCTATATTCTGGATATTTCAGATATGTTGAGAAGATTAAAAGAGATTAGAGATCTCCCAACAGGGACCTGGTTTGTTATTATGGACAAATCATCAGTGTATTCCAATATTCCACGGGAAGCAGCACTTAATACCATCAATATTATTGTAAATAGGAGACCAGCTCCACAACATATACTCCAAGGATTTTTTTATGTAATTGGCTGATATTATACTTAAAAACAATTATTTTCTGTTTGGACATGAATTTTATTTACAAATCTATGGGATAACCATGGAGTCTTCAGTTTGGCTAATGTATACGTTTTGGTATTTTTGAAAAATAGCTAAATTTGCATAGCTAAATGGTTTGCCAATGTGAAAATGTGGTCAAAAATCATTGATATTTTTTTTTATCTAGACTTTCAATAAAGAAGACTTGTCACTGTTCTATGCATGGATCAATACTTTGGATATTAATTTGCAGTCTACTATGGAAGCATATCAAATATAGTATCTCCTTTTTAGATATTCTTATCAAGAGGAGACATGATGATATTGATAAAATACTATATTATTTTGTAAACTTATAGAGAGAAATATTCTTTTAAAATTCCAAAGCCATCATTCATGTTTTGAAAAAATTAGGTGTATCAAAAGGTCAATGATTTAGAATTCAATGACTGTGTTCTGATAAGCAAAAATTTTAAAAAATTAGACAGAATTTTGATATTTTGAAACAGAATATCCTTGACAGGCTGTTAGAAAGACAAATTTATGTGCATTATATTCAGATAAAGATCTGTTATTTAAATATAAATCCAGGCAAGAGCAGAGAAAGTAGATTTGTACTTTATAGTGTACTAAGCAAGCATTAACAGTGGCACCCATTATTAAAACAATAAATATATCAGAAACCTAAGATTTCTTTTTGGACATTAGAATTATTAAAGAAATGGGTTACACACAACTGTATTTCATAAAGTGATGGATCAGAATAATTTTTTCAAATATCAGAGCTTTCATCTTATAGCATTCAAGTCCAGGCTGCTGGTGAGCCAATTTTTTAGAAGTAGAAGAATTTGTTCTACTGAGCAAGATTTTAAATATCATGCATATTTATTAGCCATGCACATTTTTGAATGAGGATATCCTTTTCTTATTATAAAAGCAGCTTACCACACTTGGACAAATTAGCTCTTATTGCCTAGAGAATTAAATTTCACTGGCATATATTAACAATACACCTGATTTTTTTCCAAGCCACCAATGATTGCATACAGTCAGGGGTCTAGTATTAGACATTGGGTTATGAGAGTGGCATTAATTAAACAACAAACATCTACCACAATTATTCCTCAGGCTGGTCATTATCCATGCTACAACTATGATTTGTGTGCCACAACTATGACGAGTATTACATGGGAACATCCATGGAAAATATATACAGATTATAATTCTGCTAAGGTAATAAACGTTATTCAATGAAACTGTCCATTGTTATACACTGGCAGGGCTATAAGTGCAGTGAAGATCTGGTTACGGGAGCACTGCAGTTGTTTAAAGACTTGTAAAGAACATGCTCCAATGATTAAACACTGATTGTCCTAGCAACATCAGTTTGAGGATTTACATTGGACTCTCATAGATTCAGTGAGTCAGCCATAACGGGGAGGTGATATAGCAGCCACTTTGAATTTCAGAGAACAACATTGGATCTTTTAATTGAATTTGATATACCTGCCAAAACCGTTAGATATGCGAATGCCAGGCCGGTGTGCGGCAAGCGGATTTCAAAAGCTACGTGCACAAATGGAAAATGCAGGGCATGGGCGCTCCTGGATTTCAACTTCAAATTTATGCATAAATACCTATGTGCACAGGCATGGCCAAGGTCCCCTGCTGCTATGGAAGGTGGGTAAATCTAGGCATGTTAGCAGGGTTTTAAAGGTCGGGGTTAACAGCAAAAAAAGAAGGCTAATAACTATGGGGGTTTGGAAGTTCTCTCTCTTGCCTGGGTGAACTGGGAACAAACTGGGAAAACTGGTAATTGTGTCAATGCACGTATCTATTAAAATCCCCCCACTTACGTGGTAGTATTGGCATTTGTGCATAGGCATGCACTCACTTAAAATTGTGCACACATGTGTGCACGATCAGTCCATTTTATAACTTGCTCACATATATGCGCATATTTTATAAAATGGCTGTGTCCTGGGCGTGAGCCGGAAAATGTGCACATGTGCACTAGCGCACCAGTTTAAAAGTTACTGTCTAAGGGCATGAATGAAAATATTGATTAGCTTGCACTGATTTGAATTTTTCTTGTGATTGGCTTGTTTCTGAAGGGTTAATTTTGATTAACATAGTAATGATGGCAGAAATGGACCAGATGGCCCATCCAGTATGCCCAGCAAGCTTCTTACGGGCATATCTGCCTCTCCGTGCAGTATACCCCATGTTTCTCTCAAGTATAGCAACTACTGCTCCATGTAGTTATCCCCAAGCCTCATGATAAGAGAATTGATATTTACAATCAATCAAAACCAAGCAACTGTCAAACCCATACATTAATGCTAGCAACATTTTTACTGGGTGAGGAGCCTTCTTGATAATTCAGACAATTGTTGCTTGAATTCTTTGCTTTAGAGCTTGGCCGTAGAAGCTGTCCTATGCTTTTTCCCTTACATCTGCATGTCAGTTCCCCACACCATAAAAGTTAGGGCCCATATTGGTTGCTGACTGCATCCATTTATCCTTCTCCCCCATCCCCCTGCCATCAAAGCGGGGAGCAATGTTGCAGTTGGTTGAGGAGATTCAGATGGCATATTTTAAATGGACTGATGCATTACTTTTCAGAATGGGCATGAAAATGAAACTGTTTGGAAAGCATGCTGACTATTTATTTCAGTAGATCTTTGGTGAGATGACTTAATTTGTATTGCCCCTGAGGAAGTTACCAAAATATGGCCTATGTGGGGCATAGTTGGATAGAAGTGGATATAGTTCATCTTTGGAGTTGTGCGTTTTTACTATAGAAACAAATTTTATAAGAAAAGTGCCAGTTTGAACTTTTTCAGTATAAGTGCTGTTGGTTTTATTTGCATATAAGAAATGGTTAAAAAATACATTAGGACTTTATGAGACCTATGATTACATTTTTGTGCTATTGTAAATGCTTAAGTACATTTAAAGGGTCCCTGAATTGTTCAGCAACTTTTAAGTGAACATATATAGTCCAGTGATATGAAGGTCTGTGTATCCATATTTTTAATTTTATGATGCCTTAAACCTGTGGCTTTTTGTTTGAAATTGTCTATTAAAATAAAATTGGCATGTTTTGGCCATACACAAAGATTTTTTTGAATTATCCCTTACAAGATAGAAACATTGAAATGATGGCAGAAAAGGACCAAATAGTCGATCCAGTTTGCCCAGCAAGCTTATAGTAGTATCTGCTGCACCGTACAGGTTACCCCCATGCTTATCAGTTTCTCAAACTTTGACAGGAGATATATGGAAACATCTGGTTACACAGTATTAGGTGGCACACAAAAGAGTAACAGTTTATCTTTCCTCAAATGTCATCTATATGATACAACATCCCTAATTAAAAGTTTACATTGGACATACCAAGCCAAGTATTAACACCAGACTGATTTAACATCAGAGTTAAGTTTGTGTGGGTAAATTACGAGCTCCAGTTGTACAACATTGTATGCAATTGGAACATCAGTTTGAACAAATGAAATGGACCATAATTAAAAGTATACCTAAGTAACATACAAGAAGGGGATCATAGTATTCAATTAAATGTTAGAGAACAGTATGGGATTTTTTAGTTAAGTACTGTTACATCCAGCATATTGAATGACTCTATTGAATGGTTTGAGATTTTATAACACTCACCCTATTGGCTGTTATGTCAATGTAAATGCACATTAACTTATCTGAAGACAAATGTATATATAATGACTGATATCTCATTCAATTCATAGAAATGTAGTACCAGATGTTAAATAAAGGAATTTTTTTCTGAATCATTGGTAACTTTGAAGCATTGGACAGTATCGGGAATTCAAATTGGGAACTGAAATTGAGATGTGTTTCTAAGTGCAATATATAAAGTTTAAAAAAGTGTTGTATTTTGAGATCTATGATTAGAAATGAGCAATCGCACAAACAACCTTATGTGATTTCAGATACGATGGTCTATTTAGTACCATTTTTGTGAATATTGAATGTATTGGTTCCTATTGGCAGAAGATTGTCTTTGTTGATAGGTTTTACTTGCCTTGGTTTTTAGAATAACATTACTGTCACAAAAAAACCCCACTAGGTGTTACAGCAAGAAGCTGCCAAAAACCTGGGAGAGGTAACAATGAAAACACTATCCCAGAAGGCAAAACAGCAGTAGGAAAGAGCATCACCACTTCACAGAAAACAGCATGACAAAGAACTCCTCAACAATGGGAAAGCTTCCAGCCAGTAGAAATAAAGAAGTGAACAGGCAAGCAATATGTTAGCTGTTGCCAGCCGGGATGTGGACCCTAATCAAGGCAGGGTTGTTACTACCTAAAGGAGAGGCCCCCGCGGGTTCCCGCTGTCGGCAGGTGGAACTGGTCATATCAGGAACCCAAACTGGACTTTCACCAATACCAGCCCTCAATCCCCACGGGTTGAGCCCTTGGGTGCCGGGGCGAGGGTTCCTGGTGAAGAAGATCCTATGACGTGAGACGATGGAGAGGTCAGACGGGCCAGGGTCAGGACGGGTGGCAGACAAACAGAATCTGAGAGACGTTCCGAGATCAGGACGGGCAGCAGACAAGCAGAATCCAAGAGACGTTCCGAGGTCAGGGGCCAGAAGACAAACCAAGCGGGAGACAGGAGCAAGGACCAGGACGCAGAGGCAGGAACACAGGATCAGGAACACTGGATCAGGAACATGCAGCAACCAGCAGCTCATGAAAAGGACCCATTGCAGAGGCAACCCAGACTGCCAGGGTTTAGGTTAAATAGAGCCCTGGCCCTGACATCATCTCCCCGGGCCGCGAGCACTCCCTTGTTGTTGGCCCTTTAAGAGGCGGGGGAGCACGTGCTCGTGCATGCCTAGGTGTCTGCCAAGATGCACGGGTTGGCCAGCGTCCACGCCAGCGCCCCAAGTGAGGAGGGCCCATGGAGAACAGCGACAGGGATTCCCCGTAGCGACGATGGAGCCATCGGAGGGCTCTGCAGTGCCGATAAGTGGGGTCGGCCATGCGGCCACGTGACCAGCCCGTGCAACACACTAGGATGATGAACCATACCTAGCAAGCAATGAACAGTGCCAAAAGCTCAAAAAACATGACCACTGGCATAAAGTATGCCACAACAGGCAAGGCAAAAGGGCCAATTCTAGAAGTCTACATAAGATCCGATCAGTGGGATCTATAATTTTTGGGCTCAGCAGATTTTGAGGCAGTCTGGCTTCTTTTTCTGATGGTCTATGCTTTAAAATTAGTTCAAGAGCAGATGTAACAAGATATGTTTACAAATTATCTGAAATTGCTTAGATCTCTGAAAATGCATCCAAGTTTTTAGAGACTAGATTTCTTTACAAATTTCATGGTTTAAAGGAAATGGTATTGTGGCAGGTAAAACTCCCAGTTGTTACTGTTACATTAGACCTTGTTTAAATTTTTATGTTTAACATATATAACTTATGCTTGGTTCAAATGCCTTAAAACACCCTGTGCCAAGATCAGTCCCAACTTGCACGTCATAAATTACATTGCAAGCGAAATTGCCAACATAAAACCAGCCTTACGTATGTTAAACAGTAGCAATCTAAGCAGTCTATTTCTCTTTCTTTCTCTGAAGCTATTCCAGCTGTTATCAAATCAGGTCTGTGTTCATTCATAGCTTAGCAGGCATTGGGTTCATGATATCCACATAGTCCAGAGATTGCAATCCAGGAGCTCTCATCAATTTTGAGACAGACAGGGAGGCAGTAACAGACTGGGAAATTGATATGCAGGGGCACAGGAAAATGTGCAAGGGTGGTCATGTGGTTCTAATCCTATGTCTTCAGTCTCTGTTAAAGATTTTCTGGGCCTTATCTAGTCTTTCATGCAAATGGATAGGTTTCAAGAATAGACAATGTGACTGGATATACTACAGTCCACTGGTATAGGATTGGCGGGTTTAAAAGCTGCTGCTTCTTAGCAGGCATATTCATGTATTGCTCATGTGAATGATATGTGCTGGAAGGTACCTGGTTAACTTGCAGTGTCCATTTTGTGTTTCCGTGCTTCCAGTTTGTTTGGATCAAGTAGCACATAGCTCCTTTCATGGTAACCTGAGTTAGAGCTTTCATTTTCCCTCTTTTAAGATAAAATGCATTAAAAGGGAACACATTACCTCTTAAATCCTACTATGCAGATATAAATGTGCATGTTCGAACCAAAAGTGACACAAGGCAAAAATAATAAGCAATGATATAATATAAATCATTGCAAATCTGGATAAGGTATACAAGTACAATCAATAGACCTTTCTTGTAATAGACGGGTACTTTTAGATATCATTATGCTATCATGTGATAAGAATCATGCATGGATAATATCATAAGTAACGGTACATCTCTCACTTAACATGTGACTGTGAAAATCAACAAATTGGGGTACATATCCAAAAGCCATTTAGATGGATAATGGGAACGTTATCCATCTAAATGGCTTTTAGATGGTCTTTTTAAATGGCTTTTAGATGCAGGAGGTCGTTCAGCGGGGGTCAGGAACCCTCGCTGAACGACCTCCTGCAGTTGATCTCCTGCCGGCGCCATTTTCCGTACGGAAAATGATTCACGGCAGGAAATCGCTCCTTGACCCCCGCTGGACCCCCAGGAACTTTTGGCCAGTTTGGGGGGGCCTCCTGACCCCCACAAGACTTGCCAAAAGTCCAGCAGGGGTCCGGAAAGACCTCCTGCGTCGAATCGTTTTGGTCTATGGCCGCCGCCATTTTGCGGTGGCCATTTTGCAAAATGGCGCCGGCTGAAGACTACACTTAGTGTGCCAGTTTTCCTGCTCTCCCCTTCCCCCGATTTAGCTACGGACCGCCGCTACGGAGGTAATTTAAGCTATGGACCGCCGCTACGGACCCCCAGGTAATTTAAGGCATTTGGGGGGGGTTCGGGAGGGGGAGGGGGGGATTTAATTTAAAGGGTCAGGGTGGGTTTTAGTGTGCCGCTGGACCCCCAGGTAATTTAAGGCATTTTGGGGGGGGGGGGGGGTTCGGGAGGGTGGGGGATTTAATTTAAAGTCGGGGGTGGGTTTTAGGGGGTTTTAGTGTGCCGGCTCACGATTTTAACGATTTTCACGATACTTTACACACCCAAACGGCAACAATACGATTCCCTCCCCCTCCCAGACGAAATTGATCGTTAAGACGATCGAGGACACAATTCACATCTCTATTGAATATGAGTCATTATGTTCATTGATATTGAAAACCTATATTATGATAAACACTTTCAAAATACCTTGTTTTCCATTCAAAATTAATTGAAGAAGCTTGTTTATGTACCATATGACTATATAAAAAGAGCAAGAGTCTTGGTAGAAGTCAGTGACTTCTACCAAGACTTTCAAAAGTAAAGGAGCAGAAGTGAAGCAGTCATGTACAGTTTGAGTCATAGCTCTAATCTTTTTATAGATTTTTAAATAAGTGCTTTAGAAAATATTGGGCTGTTTCCTTCTTTTGCTCTGGGTAATAACTTTTGAAAATATCTGATGCTTTGCTATTGAATCTGCATAAAGGAAACTTGAGGATTGAGGGGGGTTTGTTTGTTTTTTACCTGGGTTGGGTGAAGTTTGGGATAGCACTGAAATAAGTTAGTTTGGGTGTGGAGGACCCCTTTGCACTTATAATCCCTCACATTCTATTCTTCTTTCACCTAGTCCTGACCTTGCTCTTTTTATATAGTCATATGGTACATAAACAAGCTTCTTCAATTAATTTTGAATGGTAAACAAGGTATTTTGAAAGTGTTTATCATAATATAGGTTTTCAATATCAATTAACACATTGACTCATATTCAATGTAACAATTGTAGTGCCTTAATCTTAAGGCAGAACATCTGGAGACTTAGAGACTATCTCATATGTCTTTAGCTCTACAATGAGAAAGAATTGACTCAGCATAAAGCAGAATTAACTACAATTAAAGGAGCCAAATAAGAATTATCAACCATTGGAAGTGCCTCCCCAGGATCCAAGATCCATAAAGTCTTCCCCCTTTCACAAAGAGGATAAAAACCCTAAACTAAAAAGGTTACCATGGGCTCTAATAGGATCATACCTGTGACTTGGAGACACTCCCTCCCCCAAATTATAGCCATATAAAATGCCTTTTTTGCATTGAAAAATAATAATGCTCCATGAACTAAAGAAGTATCAAAAATAAAAGAATGGCTCCTGATATACATACAAACACCAAAATATTTTTAAAAAACATAAAAATGAAAAACTCCTTCTGCTGAGATCCTCCATTTTCAAAGGCATTAACTTGGGAGCACATTTTGAGGGACACACAATGATTAAATGCCTTCTAGGATCCTCAACTAGTAGAAATGCAAAATTGATTGTTAATGTAAATAAAGAAGTAAAACTATAAAATTGATGTTAGAATCCATTTGGGGATCAATTACCTCACTTAGAACAGTGTTTCTGCAATACAGAGAGATTGTTGAACTCTGAATATGCAGAATATGCACAAGATTATGGTTAAGACCATAACCATTTTAGAAGTGCTGGGAAAGGAAAAGGAAAGGCTATGCCATGTAGATGACTTCAATACAGGGCTCAAAATCTGATGTAAAGAAGACTTTTTTAGACATATTGGGGGCTAGGGTCATGTATGGAACAGTAAAAAGCTATATAATAAAAATGGCAGGAAAAAGGATCCTAAGTGAGAAATTCAGACCATATGCCATCAGGCATTTAAACTAGAGAATAGGAGAGGCAAAGAGAAGCCTATGAATTTGGAATGTTGCCCCAACAAACATGTGAAGGGGATGGTGAAAATAATAAAATAAATAATCAGCTCAGTAGTCTACTCTTCAGCAAAAGGGCAGCAAAAGGCCAGTTCCAAGTTAATTTTCCCTGTTATATTGTAACTTTCTCACACCTTTTAATTGATTCTCTGTATTTAAAGTTCAAATCTGTATTGGAAATATTTATTACGTTACGCTATACTTTGCACACATTGTTATTTGTAAACCGGGTTGATGTGATCCCTATCATGAAACTCGGTATAACAAAAATAATAAATAAATAAATAAATAAATAAATGGAGAGCAGGAGAAACAATATGCCAAGGGGGAAAAGCTGGGAAGGTCTTCCAGCTAAGAGCTTGGGACATTGATAAAGCAGAAGAATGGATATGAGCTGAGGAATCTAAGTTTGTTTGGCTAATTATAAGAGGACATTACTTGATAATCCTTTTCTCTGTTGATATTAGAGGAGAATCTTAAGAAGTGTTTAAATACTTTTATTTGCATTATAAAATGTTTAAAAATTTGACTACATTTATATATACCCTTATAATAATACTGGTACATGATTAAAACTCTGGTGGTTAAAGCCATGTCAGGTGGCTAAGAACACATCTTTATGATACCAGAAATCATCTGTGAGGCAGCTTAGCCTCTTTATTGTGCTGTATTTTATAATGAACATTTCATGCCAAAGAGTGATACCGTCATACATTTGGGTCACCAAAATCCAAGAGAGCAGTACATAATGAGGGTATGGTACTGATCAGGCATGTTACAAGGCTAACCTAACCAGTGTCCCAAACAGTCTGTGGGGGAAAGGGGGTCCTCTTCAAAGCTCAGGTCATGGAAGAAAAGCTCCCTGAGAAAATGCATCTACATAGGGGCAGATTTTAAAAGTTATGTACGCGGCCTACATTTGTGCGCGCTACCCAGCGCGCACAAATGTACGCCCGATTTTATAACATGCATGCGCAGCCGCGTGCATGTTATAAAATCAGGGGTCAGCGCACGCAAGAGGGTGCACACTTGTGCACCTTGTGTGCGCCAAGCCCTCGGGGAGACCAGCTGGCTTTCACCGTTCCCTCCTTGGCTTCAGAGGGAACTTTTTCCTTTCCCCCCATCTTCCCCTCCCTTCCCCTACCTGTCCCTCCCCCCTGCCCGAAACCCCCCGTACCTTTGTTGTAGAAGTTACGCCTGCCAGAAGCAGGCGTAAATTGCGCGCTGGCCAAGTGCCGGCGCACGGTCCCCCAGCATAGCAGCAAAGGGCCACTGTGCTGAAGTCCTTGGTCACGCCTCCTGGACTGCCCCCGGACCTCCCCTTCACGCCCCCTACCCACCCATTCAGAAAAGCCCCGGGACATACGCGCGCCGCTGGGCCTTTTTAAAGTAGGCCCGGTGCGCGTAACCCCCCTACGTGCGTAAATCCTCCTGGATTTACATGTGTAGGGCTTTGAAAGTCTGCCCCATAGTGTGCTGGAGTCCTAATTGGTGCCAGCCAAGGCAGCTGCCTGTCTTGCATGCCCCTTCCAATAGCCTTGGTGATTAATGTGCAACTAATAGGAAAGAGGTCTTGGGATGATCATATCTGATGATTTTGAGGTCATAGAACAGTGCAATGAGGCAGTGGCAGGGAAATACTAGGGTATACAGGAGAAGTATTACCAGTAGTAAAAGGGTTCTTTTAAATATATATTATTAGTGACACTGAAAAAAAAAGCTTAAGAGAAGAATATATCTGTTTATAATTGATGCAAAAATATGACTGAAAACTATCAAGTAAGAATGGAACTTAGAGATAATCATTTCAGATGAACTGAAGGTTGCCAATTAGAGCAATAAATCACCAGCAGAGAAAGAAAAGAATGTCTATAGATGAATAAGGAGGAATATCACACGGATGAAAAAGGAGGTAATATTCATTTTGTTTATTAGTAAAACCAGTAATAATTAATGTGTGCATTTCTTGAGCCAGTACCTTAGAGATATGATGGAAGCAGTTCAAAGAACGGCTACCAAACGGATACAAGCCATACAACACAATTACAATTCAGAGGATATGGTCACTCGGAAGTGGCCTCAAGTTGGAAAACAATCAGGAGTGTAAACTCCTGGTAATTCCACACAAAGTCTTTATATTCAAGCTAAATCAAAGTATAGTGAAGAGGCCGTTTACCTCAGCACTTACAACAATCCAATTTATGCAGTTCTTGCTTAAGCTGGCTTCCTTCCTTCTCTTCTTCCTAGCCTTCTGGGCCCAGCCCTCTTATCCAAGGCTGCAAGGATTCTCCCTAATCCAGAACCCTATGCTGGATTGGCTTTTAAGGAGGATCAGGCCAGATAGCTGTGGCTGGTCCCTTAAAGTGTTTTGAGGGATGTTCTCATTCACTCCATCACATACCCTCTCCCTCAGCTTGGCCTTGTCAGGTCAAGCATCCAGCCATGCTAGGGCTAATTCCTGGTTCCTCCTCTGTGGCCCATGCATCTCGATCCATGGGCAAGCTTTCCTCAAGGATGTCTGGCTTCTGGGTCGACTGTTCCAGCTACCCATGAGCTGGCCTCACAGGGTTGCAAACTGGAGACAATTGTGTCCCAGAATGACTGAGTTCAGGAGCTCAGGAAGGACTCATGCTTCCTTAATAGCTTGTTCTTGGACCATTCTTTTCAATATATTTATAAATTATCTGAAAAGAGATACAATAAGAACATAAGAAAAAAGAACATAAGAAATTGCAATGCTGGATCAGACCAAGGGTCCATCAAGCCCAGCATCCTGTTTCCAACAGAGGTCAAACCAGGCCACAAGAACCTGGCAATTACCCAAACACCAGGAAGATCCCATGCTACTGATGCAATTAATAGCAGTAGCTATTCCCTAAGTAAACTTGATTAATAGCAGTTAATGGACTTCTCCTCCAAGAACTTATCCAAACCTTTTTTGAACCCAGCTCCACTAACTGCACTAACCACATCCTCTGGCAACAAATTCCAGAGCTTTATTGTGCATTGAGTGAAAAATAATTTTCTCCAAATAGTCTTAAATGTGCTACTTGCTAACTTCATAGAATGCTCCCTAGTCCTTCTATTATTTGAAAATGTAAATAACCGATTCACATATACTCGTTCAAGACCTCTCATGATCTTAAACACCTCTATCAAATCCCCCTCAGCCGTCTCTTCTCCAAGCTGAACAGCCCTAACCTCTTCAGCCTTTCCTCATAGGGGAGCTGTTCCATCCCCTTTATCATTTTGGTTGTCCTTCTCTGTACCTTCTCCATCACAACTATATCTTTTTTGAGATACAGCGACCAGAATTGTACACAGTATTCAAGGTGCGATCTCATCATGGAGTGATACAGAGGCATTATGACATTTTCCGTTTCAAATTTGCAGATGACATAAAACTATTCAGAGTAGTTATATCACATGTAGATTGTGATAAATTGCAGGAAGACCTTGTGAGACAAATGGCAGATGAAATTTAATGTGGACAAGTGCAAGATGATGCATATAGGGGAAAAAAACCCATGCAATAGTACATGATGTTAGGTTCCATATTAGGAAATACCACCCAAGTGAAAGGTCTAGACTTCATAATGGATAATACATTTAAATTGTCAGTTCAGTGTGCTACAGCAGTCAAAAAAGCAAACAGAATGTTAGAAATTATTAGGAACGGAATGAGGAATAAAACAGAGAATGTCATAATGCCTCTGTATTGTTCTATGGTGACAATGACAACACACCTTTAGTACTGTGTGTACTTCTGGTTGCCGCATCTGAAAAAAGATATAGCTACACTAGAGAAGGTACAGAAAAAGGCAACCAAAATGATAAAGGGAATAGAATGGCTGCCCTATGAGGAAAGGCTAAAAAGGTTAGGGCTGTTCAGCTTGGAGAAGAGATGGCTAATGTGGGATATGATAGAGGTATTTAAAATCATGAGAGGTCTAGAACGGGTAAATGTGAATCGGTTATTTACTCTTTCGGATAATAGAAGGACTAGGGGGCACTCCATGAAGTTAGCAAGTAGCACATTTTTAAAAAAATCAGAGAAAATTATTTTTCACTCAATGCACAATTAAGCTCTGGGATTCATTGCCAGAGGTTGTGGTTAGGGCAGAACTTCTCTAGGTTTTAAAAAGGTTTGGATAAGTTCCTGGAGAAGTCCATAAATTGCTATTAATCAAGTTGCTATTACTGGCATTAGTAGCATTGAATCTAGTAAATGTTTGGGTACTTGTCGGGTACTTGGAAACAGGATGCTGGGCTTGATGGACCCTCAGTCTGACATGGAAATTTCTTATGTTCTTATGTCCTGCAGGGTTCATCAGCAGGACCTAACTGGTTGGTTAGTTCTGTTTGTTCCTGTGTATATAGGCAAGTGTCTCTTTCCTCTTATGGTTGATATGTTCTTTTTGGACCATCCTCACAAATGAGAGTCTTGCCAGACCCTGAATTCACCAAAGCTTGGGTGGGGACTTCATCCAGTTCCACCTGGATCACAAACTCTTTGAGTACTGAATGTGGAATGTCCACAAAATTGCAACTTTGGAGCTGTGAAAAAGTGTGTGCCTATTTGTGGGCTCACTTTTCTTTCTCCTTCTTGTGTTGTTTCACCAGCTTGTTCTCTCACTCCATGTCTTCAAAATAGAGGCACTCTTTGTCTGTATGGTTCTCTGTCTTACAAAAAGAAAGCAAGCCTACGGGGTGGGTTTCCCTTTTGCTCTAGCTGCTTCTCCCAAGAGCTTTTCATTTTTTTGCCTTTCCATGTGGGCAGCGATCTTCCTCATGTCTATTCCCTGCATAAAGGGCACAGAAAGAAAAGGTATCCAACCGTAGCTTTGTTCCTGGGTTGTACCATCATCTTCAAGGTTCCCTTTTTCCTTCAATTTGAGGATCACCCCTGCTTTGGAGATTTGCCTTTATCAAAGTGCACTTTACCTTTTATTGTTAGTTGTGTCACTAAGCTGACATCCATAATTTCACTTCCTTCTTAACAACGGTCCTTTGCCAAATGACCTCTCCTTCCACGAAGTAAGCATGAGAGACTGTGGCTGGTGGTCTTGCTACAGAAGATGGGCTGTCCATCTCAGAGTATTGTTGCTGGGGTCTACAAGTCTCATTACTGCACCATGGCAGCTGTGCAGGCTTTCATTCTAATCTCCCTACCATGTTGGGCATTAATTGTGCCTGGTGAAAAGCATCTGCCATTTCTATTGCTTTTTCCAAAGTGAGCCCAGGGTTGTGGCAGACCTAATTCCACATGGATCGGTCAAGCCCATCTAGGAACTGTTCTAGAAGCACCTGTTTGGCTATCTGAACGCTGGTCTTTGGCTCCTGCTGCAGCTGCTTCCAGCCGACATCTTTCAGATGATGGACTAGGTTTTGGGGGCTTTCCCCACTAGAACTCTTGGTATGTTTCTGAGTTATACCCAGCTCTTTCTAGGATGGCGGTTTTGACTTCCGCATAGGTGGCCTTTCTATATGTCCATTTGAAAGGCTTTTTGGCTTTTTCCCATGAGGACATTTGTCAGGTACATGTTCCAGTTGGCTTCCAGCCACCCCAATAGGCCGATAGTCCTTATGAAGTTTTTAAAGAAAATCTCCAGGTCCTCTCCTGCTTTTATCTTAAACAGGACATGAAATAACGGATTCACTTGGGTTGTGGCAGTTTGCATGGTTTGGGCAACCTACACCACCATCCCTTATTGCTGGGTGAACTGTTCATATAAATTTTGCATGAATTTCCATAGCTGCTGCTGCTGCCCTGCAGCATGGAGCTGGATCACCTGCTCCATCTTCTCTGCTTCTCCAACTGTACAAGTGGTGAAGCTTGGAGACTTTCCGGGATAGGAGAAAAAGAAAACAAAAAAACCCAAAACGTTCTTGCCTGTACATCCCTTACTAACTGGTATTACCTAGCTGCTTCCGGTGGGGTAGTCCCCTTGGCCTGCTATAACCAATTTCCAGGCTGTTCCTGCAGCCAGGCCCCAGAAAAAATATGTTTTTTTTCTTTTCTGTCTCTGTGGGCTCCTGTCTGTGGTTCATGCTTAGAACAGGGACGCCACTTCTGCACCATATGTGGTCAATCAGGCTGGCCAAGAGTTGGAAACAGCCAGAAGTACAAAAAGGAGGCCAAACTCTGACTGATTACACTCAAATAAACTCTTTATTTACAAGTAAAATCAAAGTATAGCGCAGAGGCCACTTACCTCAGCAGTCTCACAACACTTCAATATATGCAGTTCTTGCTTAGGCTGGCTTCTTGCCTTCTCTCTGGGGACTCCCTCAGCCTTCTGGGCCCTGCCCTCTTAATCAATGCTGCAGGGATCCTCCCTGGCCCAGAATTCCTTGCTTAATTGGTTCTTAAGCAGGGCCAGGCCAGATAGCTTTATCTGGTTCCTTAGGTCTCTCACAAGGTGTTGTGAGAGAGCTTCTTATACACTTCCTCACAGAGGGCTTAAGTAATGTAAAACATACTTGCTGGATAAAATAACAGACTGGAGGTAGGTTAAAAACATTGAAATATAATTATGTAATGGCTTATCAACAATTGTGATTTCAATATGCAAGTGAAAATTGCGGGGGGGGGGGGGGGGGGGGGTGGGCAGGGAAATATTACAGTGACCACAGTCTTTGCAGTAATTTATTCATTTTGTAAAGGAGAATTGATGAGAATGTTCACTTTCTTAAATTGCATTTGGGTACAAAGCTATTCTCTAGAATGATGCTATCCTTTATGCCTTGCCACGACATTTTTAAAAGTTCAGGGAAACAGAACTTACTTTTGTGATAACTGAGGAATAGAAACTACTGATTTATAGGAAGCTTGAGTTCTGATTTTCGCAGTATGTTGATATAATACTTCAAAGAATAACAATGCTGATTTCATTATTTATTTACTTCTTGGCATGAACATATCTTAATGCAATTTTCGTTTGTTCTGGATCTTCAGTGTTATGTCGCCTTGACTTTCTCTGCTTGATAAAGTTCTTTGAGTCAGCTCTGTTGATTTAAAATTCAGAGGTTTCCAGCACTTGCAAGCTTTATTACTTCCCAGAATTTTCATGAGTTATCACATATTTATTATTTTAATAGACCTATTACAAGCAGATGGGCAAAGCTGCGTGTGGGGGTCTCGTGCATGGTCAGTTTGTGCACAGTGGGGAAGTACAATTCATCCACCGTGTCTTGAATGAAACACTTGTTATGAAGATAAAGGTACATAAGCAGATACTTCCTAAGAGCATTAACCAAATTTCTACAAAATATTAGAATACTAGCCGTTAAGCCCGTAACAACGGGCTACATTTAAAAAAAAATTTCGGTCCATTTCCTTCCCACTCCCTCTCCCTCCCTCCCCCCTCCCCTCACCTCACTCTCTCTTCCCTCCCTCCCACCTATCCCCTCTCACCTCCCCCCTCTATTCTCCCTCCCTCTCACCTTCCCCCCTCCCCTCCCGCCCCCCTCCCCCTCTCCTCCCTCTCCCTCCCCTCCCCCTCTCCTCACTCTCTCCTCCCCCTCCCCTCAGCTCACTCTCTCCTCCTTCCCCCTCCCCTCACTCTCTCCACCCTCCCCCCTCACTCTCTCCTCCCCTCCCCTCAGCTCACTCTCTCCTCCCTCCCCTCACTCCCTCCCTCTCTCTCATTCCCCTCCCCTTTCAGCTCATCCACAACCAATAACGGGGGCTGTCCCTCCCTCCCTCACGCGCGCACCGCCGCCGCCACCGCTACTGCTCCTCCCGCTCCTGCTCGTCGTCACCGCTGCTACTGCTCCTCCCGCTCCTGCTCATCGTTGCCGCTGCCGCCGCCGCCGCTGCTCCTAGCAACCCAGCGCCATTTTTTTTTTTCGGGCACTCTGGCCAACGTGCTCGCCCGCGCATGCGCGGTAGAGCTGCTCTCTACTGCGCATTTGCGGCACGTCGGTCAGGGCTTCCTTATCTAGTAGATATGGAAGACAATGCTTAAACTTATATAATGAAAAACAATAAACTTTATTCTTTTTTAATCACTTATGTTTGACTCACCAAACTGGTTACTGAATAGTAATTTAATTGTCTACAGCTGCTGCATGAGAAGGACATTATACAGCTGGTATTAAAACAAAACAAAACAAAACAGGCAATAAACAGAAAGCCTTCATTTTCATTGGGATTCCCTGCTGACAGTGATTCACCCCATGACTGGGTGTGAGCATCATCACAGGCTGTTAGGAATTGTGGACCCTTGACCCAAGGTGGGGTTATTGCTAACTGAAGGGTTGGGCCCCACAGGTCCCCACCATCGGGAGGCGAGGCTGGCCAGGAACAGAGGCAAGCTGGGACTTCACCTGTGCCGACTTCACCTGTGCCGACCCGGCACCCAAGGTAGAGCCCTTGGGTGCCGGGTCCGGCAAGACTTAGAAGCGCCCCTGTGTGGCTGGTCCCGGAGAGGGTAGGTGAGGTCAGGCACAGTTCGAGACAGTAACACTCTCGGAGGGAAGAGGAGAGTCTCAGGGAGTGCAAGGCCATTGCAGCTTTGAAGGGAGTAGAGCAGGACCATGTGGGAGTCGCCTCGAGGAGAGGAGGTGCAGATGTAGAGACACGAACTGTAGTACGCTGGATAAGAGTTAGAGCCGGTGCTTGAAGAGTAGCAGCGCAGCAGTACTGCCTGGGACACAGCAAGCCGGTGACAGGACCTTCTATAGTAGGGATGTGAATCGTTTTACGACGATTAAAATTATCGTCCGATAATTTTAATATCGTCTTAAACCGTTATGAAACACAATACAATAGAGATTCTAACGATTTATCGTTATAAATCGTTAGAATCGTGAGCCGGCACACTAAAACCCGCTAAAACCCACCCCCGACCCTTTAAATTAAATCCCCCCCCCTCCCGAACCCCCCCCCCCCAAATAACTTAAATTACCTGGTGGTCCAGCGGCGGTCCGGAACGGCAGCGGTCCGGAACGGGCTCCTGCTATTGAATCTTGTTGTCTTCAGCCGGCGCCATTTTCCAAAATGGCGCCGAAAAATGGCGGCGGCCATAGACCAACAGGATTCGACGGCAGGAGGTCCTTCCGGACCCCCGCTGGACTTTTGGCAAGTCTTGTGGGGGTCAGGAGGCCCCCCCCAAGCTGGCCAAAAGTTCCTGGAGGTCCAGCGGGGGTCAGGGAGCGATTTCCCGCCGCGAATCGTTTTCCGTACGGAAAATGGCGCTGGCAGGAGATCGACTGCAGGAGGTCGTTCAGCGAGGGTTCCGGCGCCTCGCTGAACGACCTCCTGCAGTCGATCTCCTGCCGGCGCCATTTTCCGTACGGAAAACGATTCGCGGCGGGAAATCGCTCCCTGACCCCCGCTGGACCTCCAGGAACTTTTGGCCAGCTTGGGGGGGGGCCTCCTGACCCCCACAAGACTTGCCAAAAGTCCAGAGCGGGTCCGGAAGGACCTCCTGCCGTCGAATCCTGTTGGTCTATGGCCGCCGCCATTTTTCGGCGCCATTTTGGAAAATGGCGCCGGCTGAAGACAACAAGATTCAATAGCAGGAGCCCGTTCTGGACCGCTGCCGTTCCGGACCGCCGCTGGACCACCAGGTAATTTAAGTTATTTGGGGGGGGGGGTTCGGGAGGGTGGGGGATTTAATTTAAAGGGTCGGGGGTGGGTTTTAGCGGGTTTTAACGATTTTAGCGGGTTTTAACGATTTTAACGATTTATCACGATATTTTACCCCCCCCAAACGGCAACAATACGATTCCCTCCCCCTCCCAGCCGAAATCGATCGTTAAGACGATCGAGGACACGATTCACATCTCTATTCTATAGTAACAGTGTAGAGGGATGCTCCGAGGAGCGGGACACCGAGACCCAGTCTGAAGGTGTACTGTGCTGAGCCAACTCCCGGAGAGAGAAGGCACTGTAGCAAAGGTCCTCAAGGAGAAGTACCATGGAGATTACCAGGAGCAGCGTGTACTGTGGTTGGAACTGACAAGTAGACTGGTGCTGAACCTGGCCCCGAGGAGCAGGAAGCGCTGAGAGAGAGTCCAGGTTAAGTTGTGCTGAGCTAGGACCCGCAGAGCAGGAAGCACTGAGAGAGAGAGTGTGTCCAGTTAGGTTGCGCCTAGCCAGAGCCCGCGGAGCGGGAGGTGCAGCGAGAGAGTCCAGGTATGGTTGCGCTGAACCTGGCCCTGAGGAGTGGGAAGCGCTGAGAAAGAGTCCAGCTAGGTTGCGCTGAGCCAGGGCCCGTGGAGCCCAGAAGAAGAAGTGCAGAAGTCTGACGACAGGAACAATCGGTCCGTGGAGAAAGTATAGCACCAGAAGGAACCATGGAACTCGTTGCCAAGTTGATTAGTGAAGGCTACAGGTGGTGTTTAAATATCCTGGGTCAATGATGTCATCAGGCGGGGACGAACCCGGAGTTCCCGCCAAGGGCACTCTAAAGGCAAGGCAGATAGAGCACGCATGCCTAGAGAGGCCCAGGAGCGCTGGTCGGCGGCGTCCCAGCCGCCACACGGAGTGCAGGGAGCCGGGAGAAAAGCGGCGGTGGTGACTGGCCACCACTGCAAGAGCACCGGAGGTGGAGGGCCATGCAAGACATGAGGTGATTTGAGCCTGCTGCAGGCGGCCGCAGCCGGTGGTCATAACACAGGCATGAGCACCAGTAGGAATCTCATGAAAGGAAAGTACGGGCATATTTCTGCATGCACTCCTGTGCAAAGCTTTGGCAAAGAAATTGCAGGGGTTATGATTTGCAGCAGATAGCAAGACACCACCAGCAAAGATATGGTGTTAAGGATAACATGTCCACAGAGTAAGATAGGAACGGGTGTGGGCACGCAATGATAATGGTATGTGTGCAAGAGTTAGTATACACATGCTTCAACAGTAAACTCACAAGCAACCACATGCAGGCTTCTGCTGACACTTCCTATTCACACACCACAAGGCATACAGCATCTGTGTAAAGAACCCTCCACTCTACTTCCTGGTGCCCTTCTTTACTTCCTGCTATGGCCTGGTGCCATGCCAGATTCCAAGGGTCCCTTTGTGCCTTCTTGTTTGAGGAGTTAGCCAAAGTTTGGTACTTCAACAGTTGCAGCAGGAACAGTAATTGGTGTCGCAAGGTTTGAACAAAAAACAAAAACAAGAAAGAGACTAATTTTAATGAAAATACATAGAGTACACTCTCTAAAAGCTCACTGCCCTATCCATTAAATATCTCCCTACTCATTAAAAATACACTGTAAATGTGACCCGGTTCTCAAAAAGTGCTCCCGTGCCCCGCTGAGCTTACACTATACAAGGACAGGAAGCCAACTGGAGTTTTGTTTTCCTTATTCAGTGATGTTACTGAAGCCTGAGGTTGTTCATCCAGCAAACTGCCATTGGCATTAAAGAGAAGAGTAATTAAGGAATTGTAGTAGGTTAAACTGCTTGCTTTCATAGCTTTGAATGCTGCCTGCAAAAAACACCACTAAAGGGTTAACAAGTGGCAGAGCCCTACCTGATTTGTGAGCTGAGAAGCCTACTGAGTAACCAGGAACAGAGGTAAAAAGCAAGGGCTTTAGTGTTTCAAATCTCCCGGGCAGCAGAAAGAGAGGAAGTATGAGTCCTGCAAGCTTTTTTCTGCAGTGGTGGAAGTCTGAAGGAGCTGCACACCAGCTACTCCAGAAATCCAGAGACTGGAAGGAAGGGTCAGCACCTATCCACACGTTGGACTGAAAGGGAAGACCATGCTAAAATGGAGGCAAAACAACTAAATTTACTTATTTTGCAAGCTTTTTTTTTTTTTTTATATATATCGTAGTTTGGTACTAGCCTTCACTATGGTTTACAGGTATAACAATGTTTTACAGTAATAACAACAACAGTAAAGTTTTGAACAGTGTCAACATCAACATAACTATTTACAATGAGTGTAAATGTACAGAGCTATTTAACATTGTTAGTGACAGTGGTACATTATAGGGATTATGCCATTTGTATAAGATAACATGAATTATGCATTGTTATAAGGTAACATCTATTTTTCTAGAGCTCTATTCGTAACTCATAGTATCATAAATAGTTAAATAGGGGAGGTCATAGGGTGTGGGGGGTGAGGGCTGAGTGCTAGTTAGACTGCCCTCGTGATTGGGTGTGATATTAACGTATCTAAACTTCCTACTTCGTATGTGTCATGAGATTCTCAACAGTGCTTACTGAATACATCTTCTGTTTGAATAGACTGAGGTGTTGCGTTTTGTTGGTATTGTTTATATATAAAAAATATATAAATATCTATATCTATATATCTATCTATCTATATCTATATCTATATCTATCTATCTATCTATATCTATATATATAAATAATCAGGGGTTCCTCTGAAAGAGGGGACATGTTTACAGATTAGTGGTGTGCTTTTCCCAACCTGTCAGGCCGATGCAGATAGGTACATTCTGTCGAACGCACCTGCATTTGAATGTGCATTTTCTGGGCAAAAACTTACTGCTGATGCAAAAGGGAGTTTTGCATTCAGAATGACATGCCGATGCAATATCAGTACGTAAAAATGTGCATCCAAACTGAGCGCTTTTTTTTTTAAATCCGTGCACATCCACCTCTCCTGGGCACTTGATGCAATGGGCAAATGAGCTTCCACGCTAAAATGGACGCCCAATGGGTAATTTGGGCATCCCTAGCTCTCTGCATCAGGTGCCCAGGAGAAGTGGCTGTGCATCTAGAACAGCCTGGCCAGAGCTCCCGCCCCACCACTGGCAGGGCTGCTCCTGACACTTGTCAGTGGAAAGGACCAATCCTCTTTCAGGACAGCCTTCTGAAAGTGGATTGGTCCTTTCACTCACATGTGACAGTGAATTGACCAATCGGCAGGAAGTGGAGTGAATAAATTAATATCAAGTGCCCGATACTTAATATTAATGTATTCACTCCTTCACTCACTACCAGCAGGGGTTCCGATAGGGCCAGACCTTGGGCATTTTGCTTTCTGTGGAACCATATAAAGCAGGATTTTTTGTTTTTGTTAAGCCCTTGAGCAGGACATAATTCTGCTTTCTGTGGTTCCTCCTATTTATTATCGCATTAAATTTGCAGCATTAAAATGGGCGCTGTAGCCAGGTGGCAATATTTTGAATCGGGGATAATAACTAATAGCCTCATCAACATGAATTTGCATGTGATGAGCACTATTAGCTACGAGTTGGTTTGGATGCGTGTTTTGGATGCGCGAATCCCCTTATAGCGTGAGGCGTTTTGGATGCGTGTCCAAAACACGCGTCTAAGCACATGTAAAGCTTTGGGCTTGGCCGAGCGCATTATATTGTATCAGCCTGAATGTGTCTCCCTAAATGGGAATACTGCGTCTAGCACCCTCGCATGGAAATCCCATGCAAATTAACGTTGGAAACTTAATTCCTGGGTCAGGGCTAGAGTTAAGTTTCCAGTGCTATGAAAAAAATAGAAAAAAGTAAAAAACAGTTAAAAAAAAAAAGTCAGGAACTCTCTGGGTAAGTGCTGGTAGCCGCCGCCCTTTAGCCAGATAAATATCGCCGCTACTTAACCGGGGAAGTACTGACTTATGTGGCTGTGTGGTAGCTGTTTCCCACTGCCAGATAGAGGGGCAAATTACTATTTTTTTGGTTAAGTGGCGGCAATAATAGCCTGTCGGAGGTGCCTCCACGCCCCTACCCAAGTTATAATGTGTGTTTGGCCTGTATAGAATGCACATTTTAAAGTTTAGGTGTGTTTTTTAGCTCCTGATGCATTAGCATAACATTAGCTTACTGCACTGGAAGTTGAAATAATAATAATAATCTGGGAGTTAAAAATGTGTGCTGAAAACCAGTGCACGCTTTCTTAGTGTCCAGATTACTGCATTGGCCTGAGAGTGAGCAGAGAGACAGGTTTTTTGGGTTTTTTTTTTAGAGAGGTCATGAAATCCCACTGGCTTTGCCTGCTTTTTCCAGAAATTCTCCTACTGAGGTGCTAAGGCAGGTCCAAGGAACTGCTGCGAGGAGCTGGGAATAGAACTCACAGAGATTCAGTGCCAAAGACTAGTGAGCTGGGTTGCATTGATGATAAGAAAAATAAAACCCCAGCTACCACTAAGCCATGCCAACACTGGGTCCCCGACTGTCAGTTATTGGTTGGGGGAGGAGGGGTTGTGCACAAATGTAGTGATATCAGACAATTCGTCTTGTTTTTTGGTTTCTGCTGGGTATCCAGCATTGCCTTATTTATGCCTGTGGTTACTGTTATACATGTTCAATCAGGTTCTTGTACAGTGCAGAGCGGTGAATGAAACTTGCCTAGATAACTGTGCAGCACAGTGTGATTCAGGGAGTTTCTGTATTGCTCTCCCATTTTACACTGCATACTGTTTCACTTTACAAGTATTGTTTTTTTCTAATTTGAGGATGTTCCAGTACATTTTTGCATCCTTTTTTACTTGGGTGTCTAAGTATTTAAATCTGTGGAAAGGGAGGGGAAGCATTCCTGCCCAGGAAAAAACCCGGTGTGGGGAGGCCAGGTGTGGTGTTAGTGGGAGAGCTTGGGACGATGTCTTACCCACTATGGTTAACTGCCTCTCCCTTGGCTTGGATAACATAAAATACCTCAGAGGGGGTTCCACAAAAATGTTCGTTTGATCAATAACTCCAATAATACTTACAGGATGGTAGGGAACTGGATTTTCCGTTTGGGAGTGAAAGGAATCCCGGTATTCCCTTTCCAACGCTTGGTAGAAGAAAGCCTGGGTGCCCCATGACTCTGTATGGCTGCTGCTGTTGTGTCCATGTTTATTTAAAGAATAAGCAATGGACTCAACAAAGCACCTGATAAATTTGGACTTCCTTAAAGGGCTTGTGACCAGATATGTGAGACTGAATGAAGCCAGTCATAGAAATATCATGTCCATGAGCACATGTTCAGATTTTGTTTATCCTTTGGGAGCTGGAGTCTTCCTCTCTTCTGTTTTCTCAGATTTCATAATTTGCTCGAGCCAAGGAACCTTGTCAGTGAAATACAGGAGGAGTTTTACAAATTAGAGGATGGCATTGGGCAGCTGGCAAGATCAATGGCATTTTCTGAGGTTTTACCTGGGTATAGTAAGGGAGAGGACAGGCCATGTCACACCAAGATCTTCATAACATAGCTGAAGAGCTAGTGTAAAGAAAAGGATTTTGGATATCTTAGCAATTGAGCTTCTACCTGAAGGGATAAAACACTTTCTGCCAGAAGGGGGGAACTAAGGTCATAGGTGAACATGCAGGCAGGAGTTTAAACTAGATGGGGGGGGGGGGGGGGGTATATGGAAGCAGATTGAATTGAGCTTTTAATCCCAACAAATAAATATGGTTGATGGAGAACTGACAAAATGGGAAAGTATTTTAGATCTAGTTCTCAGTAGAATGCACAATCTGATGCAAGGTGTTACTGTGGCGGGGTGACTTAATAATAGTCGTGCAACATAATGACATCCCTTTGCTGCTGGTCTCAGGGCTACCGGCACTATTTTTAAAGAACCACGAGTTGCAGCAGGAGCTTATTTTTGTTTTTTATGAGTGAGAGAGGGTCAAAGGGGCCCAGTGAGGCCGTGGCTGAGCTCAGCTCTATCCGGCTGAGTAAGTCCGAGTCCAATAATTTTTCTTTGCAGAGCAGGGTTTCAGAAGGGCCTGGGGAGGCCTGCTCAGCCCAGTTGGGAAGGCCTTGGCCCTGCTGCTTTCTTGGGGGCAGGAAGAAAGTTTGTGTGCCTGAAGGAAGCCATTTTGTTTTAAACAAAGAAAAGTACTCCAAAACTTTGGGGTATTTTGTGCAAGGCAATTTTTAGTTTGCTCTATTTATAATGAATTGAAAATGGCCTTTTTTGTATGTGCTATTCATTAAAAGCCAATATGTATCACTAATGGCCAAAAAAAGAGATATGCTAATGAGGAACCCCACATACTATCTAGTTTTTCTCTGTTATGATCCCTGAAAGTATGTGGAAATTTAGAACTCTCTTAGTCAGATATGCCTCCTAGATTCCCTAATGCAAACTAGCTGGCCCTTTTCTAGATAAACATTGTGGCAGCTTATTATAGAATGCATGCCATACTGGTCTGACCCAATATGGCATATCTTATGTTCTTATGCACTTTATTGCTCTACATGTAGACCATTTATACGCCAGGTTGTTCATGGATTACTGCCTTATGTTAGGTCTGTTAGTCCTGAATCCTGCTGATCAAAGCCCTTAACTCAGCCATGTTTTCCTTTGACAGATGGAAGTATGATCTCTGATACTTTTGTGCCAGAGATGGTTTCACTGGGCTAATAATCCCTAACCTTTTCGCTTGCTGTTAAAGGAGTGTTGGGGGTAAAGGGTAGGAAGGCTTGAGATTGATAAGGTTGTTAAGTTTTATACAAGCAGTAGTTAAAAGAAATCTTTAGGAGTGTTTTTGAAAAAAGTTATAGAAGTTTGTTCTTGCTAGAGTTCATATTTCTCTCAAAGCATATAAATGTTTTAAAAGTATGACAATCATTCTCATTGGAAATAATAGGAGCTGTATGACTGCAGAAATGATTCTGGCCTAGAGTTATTCCTGCCCTAGGCTGGAAAATTATTCTCCCCCTCCATCTCAACAGTGTCTTAGAAAACCTGCAACCATCTGTCCACCTTATTGACTCTTTCTATCATTTCAAACTTATTTGAAGATTTTCTGGAAATTGCCCATTATACTGACTGTGTGATTTCCTTTTTACCTGCCAATTCTTTGGCCTTTATCTACAAAGGAACTTTCCCCATTCTGTTCCCGTGGAAAACAAAACCTTTATTCAATAAGATCCTTCGTCTCTCATTTCATCAATTTCTTTTTCTGCATTTCTCTTTTTGTGCTGCCCAGTATGTCTTGAAACCTGACTACAATGAATTGTGAAATATGTGAAAGACACTAGCTATAATAAAGCTGTGTATAAGAAGAAAACTATTCGCAAAACGAATTATTAAAGATCAACTTCACCTAAACCGAAAAAACAGGCACGCAAAGTAAGAGGACATGATCATTGACATGGTCCATAGAGTAAAAGCACAATATCTGAACATAAACTCCAAAGGACACAATAGACTGCTGAAAATAGTACATTTGAAGACTGCTGCATTATTTCATTGTAAAAATGTATTAGATGCTTCTAGCAAATTGTCTTGTACTCGGTCACGAAGGCCAATTTTTTTAAACTACTGTGCAAAAAAATAAATAAAGAAAGAAGTTGACTTTCAATGTAATATGATAATGATATGCACCACACCAGGCAGTTACAGAAAATCAGTGATAAAAAAGTGATAAAATGATACTAAATTAAAAAATGGTAGTTAAATGGTAGTTAACTTTTTACTTTATTACCATTTTAACTTCAGTATTTATTGGTGAAGGTTAAGTTTAACTCACACCTCTAAACACTGAATTGCAAAAAACTAGGTTTTCAAGTTCAGAAAGCCCAGGCCCGGGATCCCATACTAGGAAGCCTTAGGCCCCCATACCCAGGGAGCATGAACTCAGATCCCCTGCACCTGGAAAGCTTGAATTTAGGGCTCCCACCTACGGAGCCAAAGTCTGGGGCCCTGTACTAGGGAAGCTCAAGCCAGGGGCACCACACTTGGGGAGTCTGAGTCTAGGACTCCTACACCAGAGTCTAGACCAGAGATCCTCACAGCCACCTACTTTAGCCTACCCACCCAATAAGCCCCCAGCCCTATAAAGCAATCCCCACTTAGTCCTCCCTCTCACTTAACTCCAACCAATGATGTACCTTATACTCCATCTACCTACCCACTGAGCATTCAACCCAATGGCATAACCCACTGATCCCCCAAACTCACTCATGCATGCCACTAATGTTGCCACACACTGATACAATTCATAATCCCAATCCACGAACCCTCCATCGTCCCCCACTCACTAATGCACCCCAGGAATGCCCTCAGTCCACTAAAAGAGCTCCTAATGCTTCCAAGCTGCTTACATTTTCTGTGACTCCCAGAATAGTTTTCTACTCAATTTAAATATGGTCAGAGAGAGAACCTGATACACCAATTCAGGAAGTCTATTCCAGACATATGGTACAGCTGAGCCAGGCCAGCATCATTTTCTTCTATGGAAGAAATTGATGAAAGCACCGACTGTCAGCATCAGGGATAACGGAATTCTTTTTTGGTTGGGGGCCAAGTCAACCAAGCTCTTCCCCACTTCCTTTCTCTTTGGTTTCCTGCCCGTAGAGCTCCTCTCTTTCCTCCCCACTCCTCTCTTCCCCTTCCTCCACCTCCACTCCCTCTCTCTATTTTCTCCTGCCTCCACCACAACCTTCTCTTTCTTCTTTTCTCCCCAGTCTCCCGCAACCTGACCAGTGGCAATCACAAAATCCCTATCCACTCAAGACAGCCCTCCAAATATTCAGCAATTGGAAGAGGAGAGTGGTGGTGCCTTGGGCCATGTCCTCCTTGTCTGCTGCCATGCCCAACTGTACTTTGAACAATGCAGCTGTAGAGTGTCACAGGTAGTTTAAAGCAGCAGTCAGGCCCAGGGCTACAGAGGGGAGAGAACATAGCCCAATGCCTCCTCTTGCTGGCGATCAACATAGGAGGGGGCTGAAACATGACACCCGTCAACTGCTGCCTACCTAACCGGGAGCCATATCTCTCACAGCAATTCCGCAGGAAGGGATAGATTTTGCAGCCCTTCTCACAGCTTTTGCTATGCTACCCTGCCCACAATTGGTTGAGCCATGGTCCATGTGGCAGCCACCATTTACAGTTTGTAACACTGAGGTTGTTTCTGCCCTGTAAAGAAATACATTTTGAGGAAGAAGATTTAGAAGGGTTGGGGAGGTGGGGAAGGGATTGAAGGATGGCCTGGAAGGAGTTTGTGAGATGTTTTTTTCAGCAGGCTGCCCTCTTTTAAAATGAAACAAATGACAACACAATTTCATTCATTTTTCTTTCATTTTGCTTAAAAAACAAACTGGAATGGGAAATTTCATAAAAAATTCCCATTTTCTTTCCAGCAACTCCACAATACAACTATTTATTATTTCAGCACGTGTTAGTCACTTACTGCTGAAGCTGTAAGCAACGTACAATCAAACCTTCGGAAAAATAAACAACCCTGCCCCCCACCCCCCATTTTGGCACCTGTCTAGCTCCCATGTCTTGGTATTCCGGGTGGTGGCCCCGAGTGGATCCGGGCATTGGTTCATGGGAGTTGTCCACGGGGTTCCCCAGCTGTTTTGCAGGGAGTTGCGATCATTAGCCCGTGGTATGAGCAGCTCGATGCTTTGGTCACATTCTGAGTCAGAGTCTGAGTGGAGTTGTAGCCTAGTGGTCAGAGCAACCCTGAGCCACTCATGGAATGCTAATGCATGGTGGCTATGGCCAACCACAGCCATATGTACGAGCAGCTGGTGACTCATAGAAACATAGAAATGACGGCAGAAAAAGACCAATCGGCCCATCCAGTCTGCCCAGCAAGCTCCCACACTTATTTTACCATACTTATCTGTTTCACCGACCACCAAGGGCCCTTGTTGGTAACTGTTTGATTCAGATTTCCTGCCATCCCCTGCCATTGATGCAGAGAGTAATGTTGGAGTTGCATCAAAGGTGAGCATAAGGCTTAAAGGTTATGGGTAGTAACTGCTGCATCAAGCAAGTTACCCAGACTGCACAGATCCATGCCTTGTTGGATGTTGTCTGAATGTAAATCCTCTTTTCCACATTTCTCCCTGCTGTTGAAGCGAGAGCAACGCTGTATATACTCGTGGCAGTGTCCCGGGATCAAGCTGCCTATCATGTCTTCTCCATCAGGGCATCTAGTAGGCACCTCTATCACGATGGGCGTGCCATCTGCAATGCAGGGGCGGAGTGCTACAGCCATGGTCTGCTTCACTGTGTCCTGTGACTGCTCCACATAGCCGAGGGTTTGGCCGCTACAGTGACCAATCAGGTCAGCACGAGCTACAGGTGGGCCAATGCAACATGCACCCATCAGGCCTGGGCCCCCCAGCACCCCCCACAGTCGTAGGGCGAGGATGTGAGCATGGAGGGGGAGGGAGAATGGGGAGCTTTTGTTCCCTCAAGAGGGGACAATGGGGCAGAGTGGTCTAGTTCGAGTACTTCAGTGGACACATCAGATACAAGTTTGCCCTCTGTCAGTAGTCTGACATGGCCTGCCCAGATTCCAAAGAACAAATATTGATCACACATTGACCTATTCCGGGTACTGGGGGGCAGGAAGAGGAGAACTGACAAGATGGGGAAGAGCAGGGATGAAGCTTCCCAAGGACATAATCAGCAGCACACAGTCTTTCATGAGAATGATTAGTGTAATTGGTCAGGATGAACCCTCGCAATAAGGCATAATGTTAAGTTAATGACCAAGTTCCCTCAGAACACTGCTCATTACCATATGCACACTTTGATTCTGTGAGCAGGGCAACATTTTGGCAAGGGTAGACATTGAGTGTGTCTTGGTGCTTGTTGACTCACCCGAGCAGCTTTACATCACTTGGTTTCCATTTCAAGGGGTCCTTATACAGTGATGGGTGCCTGACAATTGGATGTTCGGTTTCTTCCACATGCTTTGGAGCATTCTGCGCCTTCCTACGGGATGGCTGGAGAGGCATCGACCCCATGTCCCCCATTCTCTATCCCAATGACATTGTGCTTATGCGAGGAGGGGCTGCACCTAAAGCCCCCAATCATACAATGTTTCACGAGAGGCAGCGCGGTAGCAGTCCTGGTCTCCTGGGAATCAAACTTGGGCCATCCCTGGCAGAGCCCTGACCCCGTGCAAAGAATGACGTGACTGGTCAATTGGGTCTGGGGCACATTAGTTCCCTCGAGGGCACCCTGGCCTCATCGCGAGAGTTCTTCCCAGAGGCCGGAATCTCTTGCCCCATGCAACCCGCCCCCAGTAGGTCGGACTAGTAACCACTGCCGTCGGCAGATGGGCCAGGTCACTGGGGGGGGTGGGGGGAAACTAGCTTGTGGTCAGGCTCCTCAGTGAATTTTGTCGGGCTTCGGCTTGGATTCACAGAATGGTCCCCAGAGGTGGCCTTCAGCTGTACTTTAAAGCTTACACGTCGGTAGACGTTGGCGATGGTGTTTGTTTCAGGATCTTGCCCCTCCATATATTGGTCGCACCATTGGACAGTATCCCTGTGCTGTATTCTCATTGTAGTCACTGTGCACACCGGGATGGGGAATACAGACTTCATAGGGCGGTTGTTGTGTGATGATGCAGCAGTAGCACAGTCAGTCATCGCACGGCGTCTCTCACTTAGGGGCATTACAGCGAGGGCGGGTCACGTTGTCCTGAGAGCATTTGGTCAGATGACTAATTCCCTCTTCTTGGCAGATGGTCCCCATCTCCAGCAGCTGGTATTTATTTATCTATTTAAAACTTTTTATATACCGTTATAACAAATGGATTTGAACAAAACGGTTTACAATTCGTTCAAAATAAAAATAAAAATAAAGAAATTAAAATGAGAAATTAAAATAAGTAAAACTTCAAATAATAATAATGATGACAGTAAAAATCATAAAATAGTAAAGTCAGAATAAAAATACATTTGTTTCAATATAATATAAAAAAATCTTTGCATATTTTAGTTAATATTTACTTTACTAAAAAGAAACAGATAGAAACAACAGTACTTACATCTACTAAAGAAGAATATTAGAACAGATTTTCTTGCCTCTTGTTCCACAGCTTTAAATGCTTTGAATGCTTCCTTAAACAAATGTGTTTTACGTGATTTTTTAAAAACTTCACTACTACTTTGACGTAGATAGTTTGGTAATGCGTTCCAAAGTACAGGTTCCGCGACTGAGAAGGCCCTTTCTCGGGTAATGTTCAATCTTGCTTGCCTTACTGTTGGCACATCTAGGAGATTTTTGTAAGAGGATCTAAGTTCTCACGAAGGATTGTAGATTCTTAAGATTGAACAAAGCCATATAGAATTAGGGTTATTTAGTAAAGAGTGGATTATTGTTAATATTTTGTACCGTATCCGGTATTTGATAGGCAACCAATTCAAATTAAATAGAATGGGGGAAATGTGATGCTTTAGAGGTGTACCTGTGAAGTTGCGAGCTGCGCTATTCTGTATCAATTGTAATGGTTTAATTGATGTTTCTGGTAGTCTATGCCAGAAACTATCAGTAACTGGAGGACCAAACAAAAGTCTTGAATAGATAATAGTGGTTTTAGTCATTTTAACAAATGTAATTTGAAAAATGCATTTTTGACCACTTTTGAAATGTGACAAGATAAAGAAAGGGTAGAGTCCAGTGTAACTCCTAGATTACGTACTTGTTTAGTGATTGATATTGCTTGTAGATCTGATCCCATAGTGCCGCCGTACGGTGGAACTGTTCAGGAGCAAGGCTGATTCGTACCTAGCTGCAATAATGTCTCTCAAAGCTGGAAGTGGGCTGCCCAGGGCAGTATTTAGCTGCCGGGGGGGGGGGGGGGGGTGATGCTCGGTGAGACCAGGGAGCTCCTAGCCCCGGCACGATATGCAGAGATCGATGATCCGTGATTTCATGCTGCTGCTTTGGCCCATCCTGCTTGTGGATGGTTTCAAGTTCACGCTTTGCCAGGTTTCCTTTGTGCATGCATTCTTGGGAGCCTTGCACATTCGCGGGTTCACAGCACTATCATGGAGTGCATCACAGACATGGGGCTAGTGGTGGGGGGACGTCAGTGACTCGGATGGCGCGCTATTACCTAGGATCGAGATGACCCAGGACCGATCAAGGTGCATGTTGTCAGGTCATTGGTTGGACAGCTGTCGGAAGCCTGGTGGCATGTCCATTTGCAAGTGTGATCATGTACTCTCCCTTACGGCTCCTTGCTCAACCTCACACACAAAAAGGGGATGGCTGGTTTCTAGGGATGTGAATCGTTTTAGGACGATTAAAATTATCGTCCGATAATTTTAATATCGTCTTAAACCGTTATGGAACACAATACAATAGAGATTCTAACGATTTATCGTTATAAATCGTTAGAATCGTGAGCCGGCACACTAAAACCCCCTAAAACCCACCCCCAACCCTTTAAATTAAATCCCCCACCCTCCCGAACCCCCCCCCAAATGAGTTAAATAACCTGCGGGTCCAGCGGCGGTCCGGAACGGCAGTGGTCCGGAACGGGCTCCTGCTCCTGAATCTTGTTGTCTTCAGCCGGCGCCATTTTCCAAAATGGCGCCGAAAAATGGCGGCGGCCATAGACGAACACGATTGGACGGCAGGAGGTCCTTCCGGACCCCCGCTGGACTTTTGGCAAGTCTCGTGGGGGTCAGGAGGCCCCCCACAAGCTGGCCAAAAGTTCCTGGAGGTCCAGTGGGGGTCAGGGAGCGATTTCCCGCCGCGAATCGTTTCCGTACGGAAAATGGCGCCGGCAGGAGATCGACTGCAGGAGGTTGTTCAGCGAGGCGCCGGAACCCTCGCTGAACGACCTCCTGCAGTCGATCTCCTGCCGGCGCCATTTTCCGTACGAAAACGATTCGCGGCGGGAAATCGCTCCCTGACCCCCGCTGGACCTCCAGGAACTTTTGGCCAGCTTGTGGGGGGCCTCCTGACCCCCACGAGACTTGCCAAAAGTCCAGCGGGGGTCCGGAAGGACCTCCTGCCGTTCATTCGTGTTCGTCTATGGCCGCCGCCATTTTTCGGCGCCATTTTGGAAAATGGCGCCGGCTGAAGACAACAAGATTCAGGAGCAGGAGCCCGTTCCGGACCGCTGCCGTTCCGGACCGCCGCTGGACCCGCAGGTTATTTAACTCATTTGGGGGGGGTTCGGGAGGGTGGGGGATTTAATTTAAAGGGTCGGGGGTGGGTTTTAGGGGGTTTTAATGTGCCGGTTTTGCGATTTTTAGATTTTTAGATTTTTCACGATTTTTCACGATATTTTACCCCCCCAAACGGCAACAATACGATTCCCTCCCCCTCCCAGCCGAAATCGATCGTTAAGACGATCGAGGACACGATTCACATCCCTACTGGTTTCCTTCTTCACCGGGATGGTTCCCATCAGGCAGGTTCCAGTTTTGGCAGTCTTCAAGTGACATCATGTCATATGGGACATGGGCCATTCATTGTGTTCAGGGCAGAGCAGTGAGCAATGAAGAATACCAGTGGCAGCGGTCTGTCTGTCATCAGGGTTCGTAGGCCCTGGTCTGGCAACAGACCGGATGCCCCATTCACCGATTGGGGCAGTCACCTCAGATGGGATGGCATGGGTGACCAGGAAGTCCTGAAAATGGTTACCTTCCTTAGGGCAGTTCCTTCTTTGACGTAGCGGGCTCCAGGCCAGACATGGTGGGGCTACTCGCACCAGCTGGGCGCTCCGCCGAGCAATGGCAGTGTGATGGCTGGGTTGTAGGGGCATACATGGGGACCAGCTTGTAACCCTCCTGTGTCAGCGAATGATGAGATTTGATCCTCCAGAGACATCTATAGACACCTTGGAGGCAACGATCTGCGAACCACACCTTGCTGCCTGATTTTGGACTACGAGGAATGGTATCGCAGTCATCTTGTCCTTAATGCTCTATACCAGGCTTATCTGGTCAGAGATCATCCTCCGCCACCATTCCTTGTATGAAGTTAATGATTCAGAACGTGAACCAGGAGATGTAATAGGCTCTATTGTTGGATCGGTAGGTGGACCTCTGAGCAGGTTGGTCACCGGGTAAGACACAATATTGGTGGATGCACAGAGGCAAGATTTGTCTAGGCCAGACAGAGTTCATCTTATGGATACTTAGTTAACATGTAGGTAGCAAAGCCGAGGTTTCAGGGAATGGTTGTTTTGAATTGGTGGCAGCCACAGCTTGTTGTTGGTGGGGGGCATTTCGGACATTGTGCAAGGGGGCATCTTGGTCCATGTCAGCAGTTGACTTGCACCTTGAGTGGTGCAGGGAGGGGTATTCCTATGACAGAGGTTGGGGGCCCTTTGCTTGGGCCGAGGTAGGGGCCCAGTGCAATGTTTCCTTGCTTAGTTAATGCAGTGGGCAGCAGAGGTGGTGGCTGCCTTGCTTGGTTATTGTGGCGGGCAGCGGAGGTGGCAGTGTAGCCTGGTCTTTGTACTGGCTCAAGTACCAGTATATAGAAGGTTATATATATATATATATATATATATATATATATATATATATATGTACTGTTAATAAAGTTGCGGCCTTTTTTAGCCAATATCTGACTTTGTGGTTATTTTAGTGTACTAAAGTAGGTATATAGGTATGGTGGTGGGACAATCTGAGGTGAATTGGAGTGGGAGGGCTGTGGCGGGACGACACTACAGTCACGGCTGCCAGAGTTATGCCTGGTCTTCAACATTATCCATAGTAACGACTTTTAAAATTGCCCTCTTAAAGCTTCCAA